>NW_010408637.1:30115-37320 GCF_000710305.1 Buceros rhinoceros silvestris | reverse complement strand
GGAGAGGTTTTTACACAGAATAGAAAAATACTAATACAGATCTAACTATGCCTATTTCCTGAGGGAGCCAGTAGTAAATGCAACAGTCATGGTTATCAGTGGCATTAAAATGTAAAGAAACAACAGGTGTAACAAGCTATTGCCACATTTCCAGCCACTCTCTTTGTCATGCAGAACCCAGGTAATTCAACAGCAGTATTTTCTGCGAGTTACTGAAGAGATCAGCTGGCAGATGGGGCAGCCCTGGCAGGAGGGGTGATAAAATTGCCTTTTTCACATCTACCTGTCCCATGCCTTGCAATCCATGCTGCATACGTGGTTCTTGCTGGCCCATCAGCTTGTTAATCTCCTCTTATTGACCTTGCTCTGTGTATTTGTGAGGTACAAAGCACTAGAGTAACTTTACAGTTAATTTATTAATAAGAAATGGTGCATCTCTTAAGTCACTGGTAACTCTGTAGCCCACTAAGCACACCTGTAAGAACAAGTCTCTTGATGGGCAGCTGTTCCCAACTTTTCCTAAACTTCTTGTCATTGCAGCCCGTAGACCTGGCATTTGCTGAAATATTTATTTCATTTTTACAGTTTTGATATCAGTATTTGATTCAAAGTGCCTGTCACAGTACTTTTACTATTCCCAAAATATTAATTTGGGATTAAAGAGATAAGTAACTGGCTATGGATTTGTAGCAGGAAAAAATTTATCCACTCTACACTTACTGACTTTTCGAATTGTGTTTTGGTAATTCAATGCATCCATATGAAGCCTGTCAGACCGTGCTGAACCAACTGTCTTAAATTCCTCTCTCAGTAGTCATCTTCACTTATAATTAATTGTAAGGTATGGGTATAAATGTAATATTGTCCATTAGAGAGACACCTGACAGATTCTATATGCAAATGTTCCTCTTTTCCAGCTGAGATGTAATGATTATGTGCATAGTATTTATAAACGTGTGGTATATCGTTTTAGAGAATGCATTTCAGTATTGCAGGATACCTGGGAGAAATATTGTCAAAGCCATCTGTATGCAAGTAAGATAATGAGGGGCTGCTTAACTGTGAAAATTCTAATATCTGCTGCATTGTACTTGTTCTTTTTTGTCATGCAGACAATGACAAAATGTGAACCTGTTACTCCTACAGCTTCAGCTTTTGAACACCAGACATTTCTATCACTAGATTTTACAAATGCTCCTCAGAAATGCGGATGACAAATCATGCTTTGTAAAAGTTTCATATTTCCTAAAGCAACGTAGTGAAATTTTGTTTGGTTTTTTTGTCTATTTAATGAAGAAAGTGTTTTGCCCACTGGAATTCAGTGCAGTTCATGTCTATCCGTATCATGTGTCTATGTCATAGTCCTTTGCCAAAAATAGTGTAACAAATTTATTCCCCAACTTTAATAGTGAACTCTGCATAAATAAATCCAGCATTCATTCCTCTGTCTCTCAAATCGCATGCTTAAGGCACATTTCCATGAGAGGCCTGTATGATGGATAAAAGGCCCTCGTGCGACGTGGGCACACTTGAAAATGGAGGGAGATGGTTCACAAAATGGATGGCAAAGGCTGACCTTCACAGGGACATTAGCAGACTTGGAGGGGTGTGCAAGCAGGAACAATGGCCCAGGGCCAGAATAACCCTGTGTGTCAACACAGCTCTGGGGCAGAGCAGCTGCAGGGCATCTCTGCAGAAAGGCAGAAGAAGCTGGGTGAGAAGCAGCAGTACACCCTGGAGGCAAAGAAGTCTGCCAGCACAGGCCTACTGAGCTTGCAATTTGTGAGGAATGTGGTGTTCAGGTATTATCAACTTAAAATGTAGGAAAATATAATAAAGTTTACTTTTCTATTTACTCTGTTTTTTAAACAAAATAATAGATTTAAATACTTCAAAATGTTAAAAATGAGATTGCTTTACAATTTGACGGCAAGACAGTTAACATCAGCCTGTCTCATCTCTCCAAAAGATTAATCTGCATGATGGAAGTATTTTATATGTCATTATCCAGAAGCAAAAAGAATACCAATATTCATCATTATTTTTCCTAAACACCTTGTATAAAATCACAACATATTGAGACAAATAAGGCTTAATTGTCAAACTGCACAAGCCTATAAGAATGAAAACAGGTAGCACAGTTTTTCACTCCAAAAAAGTCGTAAGCATGATCTGCAGACACAACAGTCTTGTTTATCAAATACTTTTATCTTCCGAATATTTGTTGGATGCTTTATGTCCACTTTAAGTCTGTCATATCTAGAATCATGGCAAGAGTCCAGTTTTAACGTCAGAACTAAACTTCCAGGTGGTGATTCATCAGATCACCACCTCAAGGACATTTTTGTTCAACTTAATGAAGTGGATCCTCATTTTCAAATCAAATATTTTACCTTTTTTGTATACATTGTCCTGATGAGAGAGCAGTGTTGTCTGTGGCTGTAAAGTGAAAACAATGAGGTATTTCACGAAAACTCCCAAACATCCAAAGCACCAGGGAGAGTTAACATTTTGGTCTTTTCCCCAGAAAATGTAGTCTTTATGAAAAGTCAGTCAGCTAGGCTTTTCTGAAGAGTTATTGCAAACAAAATCTCCCTGTCTAAATTTATTTTCCCCAGCTACATCTATGGCTAAATTTGGTATGCTCCTGAAGAGATTTAGATTTTATGCCCATTTCTAAGGCAACAGAGAGACCGGTGGTTTCATATTTTTTAATGTTATTTCCTGAAGCTATTGTGTTCAACTATTCTTCCAGGAATCAATTTCTGAGGATACACAGTCAACTCATTTTTACTGCAACCCATTCCAGCCATTAAGCAGCACAATTTCAGCTACCATGGAAATGCTGATTAAATCTACAGGTTTTATTTTGCCATTTTAGCTGAGCCTTGACCACTAATTGCTAGTTTGGTTAGGCATCAAAGGGGCAGTGAATGTTTGGAGTGAAAATGCAGTGAGACCACGTCCCAGAAAGCCACGGATCGCTCTCATCCCTGCTCACCGCCTGCTGAGCGGTGCATGGGCAGCCACAGCTCCTTCCTCCTCTGAGCACCCCGGCAGCCAGCAACCAGTTTGGGGTGAGGAAGGAGAAACGCCCGATTTAGATGGAACGCATTAACGCCACGATGTAAGAGCAGGTTCTGTCCAAGCGCTCTGGCTGAAGGTAGCAGAGGGAACTTCCTGCCTTCTGAGGGCGTCCTGGAAAAGGCCCTGTGCCGGCTGCGGCGCTGCCCAGGGGCCCCAGTTCGGGTGAGGCCCCTGCGTTTAAAATCATTGAGATCGCTGGTGGGGTTCGAGTTAGCAGGTCAGGCCTGTCCCATGGCTGTCCTGGTCTGTGCCGGGTCCCCGTGGCGAGGCGTTGGTAGCAGGAAGCTGCAGGGTGGCCTCTGTGAGGAGCGGCCAGGGCTGCCCCACACCAGACACAGCTGGTTCCAGTCAGCCCGCCCGAGGACCTGGGGCAGGGCACAGCTGAGCCCCTCAGCCACGGGAGTGGCACCTCAGGAGAAACCTATTTACGAAAGGCCAAACCCCCGCTTCAGGCAGTGAGGAGGGCCGATGAATGTGTGAGGAGTAGCCCCTGAGCGCCTCGCTGAAAGAAGAAGGGGATGCCGCTCCTTCGTGGTGAGCCGCGGCTCAGGGAGCGGAGCCTGTACAGCGCTAGGTTTGTCCTGAAGAACTGTAGCCTGGAGAGGACCCACGCTGGAGCAGGAGAAAGCCGTGCGGAGGAAGGAGCTGCAGAGAGGTATTGCTGTCTGCTGGCCCTCACCCCAATGCCCCTGTGCTGCTCAGAGGGGCTGGGAATGAGGGAGTGGAGCCTGGGGAAAAAGGGGACAAGAAAGACGTTTTAGATCTCGTCTGTGCTCCTTACCATCCAGCTCCATTTTGATGGGAAAATTGACTGGATTCATTGCCAAAGTTGAGTACGTTTTGCCTGTGACAGTAATGTGTAAGAGATTTCCCTGTGTTTATCTTCAGTGAGGAGTTTTTCAGCTAGTTTTCCCCCCTGCCCTGTTAAGGAAGGCGGTGGATGGGTGGCGGGTTCCTGGCAGCCAGCCAGGGCTGACCCACCACAGGTTTGTTCAAAAGACAAGGGGATGTTGCTCCCTCAGCAATACCAGGCTCTTGGGTGGGAGTCCTGCAGTTTGAGCTTCCCTCAGGCGAGGAGCTGATATGGTCAGCTGAGGGCAAGGAACAGTGGTTTAAGTACTCTAATGGGTTTTTTTTGCTCAATTAGCATGTTTAGTCTAAATTTTGAAACAAGTGGGTTTTCTATCCTCTTGAAGAGGAAAGGAAAAATCTGTATATTTTATCTCCCAGATACAGACATGAAACGGTCTCTAACATTTCAGAAGTAATATTCCTGTCACCCAGTGGTTTTATTTTATATGCATCCTGCTTGAAGGTGGGATGCAAAACTAGATCAGTAATAACTTGCCTATTGCGGTGATAGTAGGGTATTTTTAAAATTATTGAGAAAACCTTTCTACTTAGCTCTCCCTTTCACTCTTCCTCCTGGAAGCCTGTGTTGCTCAATACAATTTCTGAGAAAATATCACGTTCCTCCAAATTCTTATCACTTGTGGACCAGATTATATCTTGGGTAAGTGTAATGTATTGTTTCATTGCTAATATAGTAAGAGAGAAGAGTTATGAAGTTTCTTCTTTAAGTGGGCCTCTTTGGAATTTGATTATTTGCAAGATGTCAGGCATTTGAACTGATTCAACATACAAATTCCCTTTTTTGTTTTTATTTAATTTAGAGCCTTTCACAGTCACTCTGTAAGACATCTGTGTTGGTCAGCACTAGAGTGCCATTGGTATAAACATACTTGGGGATGCATGTGAGGTGACTAGGACATAAGTTAGTAAAATATTTTGCTGGGTTCTCTCCTGCAGTCAGTGTTGAAGCCAAAAATGATGATGCCCTTGAAAATATGATAGCTGTTCTTATCCCATGTTTTATCTCATCTACTCCTGCCTGGTACTGTGTTTTAACTCATGTTTAATACCAACCCAACTTTATATCTAATCTTTAGTGCACCAGCTGTATGATGTAAGAAAATTATTTCTGTTTTAATATTGCTTTCTACTGAAGTGCCCAAATAGCGAACAATCATTAGTTAAACCTCACATCCATCAGAGATGAATGGAGACATAAAAGTTGAGTTACTTGTATGAGGCTATATAAAATTAGCAACCAATATGAAGACAATGTAACAGTACTGGTTTCCTGTCATAATTTAATGCTTCAAAGCTGGATGTAAACACTCTATGTATTTAACACGTGAACTGAGGCATTTTAAAGCATGGAGATGTTGCTGACGTCATTTATTTCCTTGTACTGCATGATTTTTAGCAAGTCCTAATGCAGGAGAATGTGACTTAGTCCTGATGCATGGAATAAAAGAGATGGTCTTTTACGTGAACACAGCAAACACAAGTGAATAAGAACAAACATTTTGTTGGCCTTACAAATGGTATCTGACGGAGCCTGCTGCTGATTTAAATTCCCTTCAGCAGTACTTTGAACCCTCAAGCCGTGGTGCAGTCATATTGTGTCGTTAGGTAATCTGAAGTACTGTGTACAGTGCTGTTATACTTAACACCCGCTCATTTTTGAAATGTAACCTAAGTGTTACAGTACAGTTGAAAGGCGTATAGTCTGTTCTGAAACACGCAAATAATACTCTTTAGTGCTGAGGGGAATTAAGCACATGTATCAAGAGGTGAACGTGTCCTGAAGTCTAATGTCTTCATAGCTGTTTTCTCAACAAGAAATTGCATTTTATCTTGATGTTATTTATGCCACTAGGTATCCTGAAATGTAAGACTTTAAAAGTTTAGAGCAACAGAAATTAAAGCTCTTCTGCAGAATGAAATTTTGAATTTATGAAAGCCTCACAGGCTCCTAAATAACACCGTGTGATAGAACTGTTCCTTAAGCCAATACATTTATGGATTGTCTAAGTACTGCTTGCTGTGTTTACACATACAAACTTCCTTCAGAAATTTAATTTACAAAACATTATAGCCAAGAAAATATTATACGACAATTGGTAGCCAGCTGCCTGGCATTATCCTTTGTAGAGCTGCAGATAAGTATTCGACCTGCTCCATTGGCTGCATGAGGCTTTTGACCCCTTTGGGCAGTGATTTTTCTTCAAAGATCCTCCTAAAGTATGTAGAGTATCAAAGATCCATCCTAAAAGTATGTTTAGTTCAAGGAAGAGAATTTGGATACTGGGGAAGATCAGATTTAAAACACTAACATAGGTACCTTTTTAAATGGTGACAGCAAATACAGATACTGCTGCGGCACCATAGACTGTCTGTGCACAACAATCCCTTACTATTGAAATGCAGTTCTGTTTTAAATTTCTGGTTTATAAACAAATAACTCCAAGCTTAATTTGCCTTTTAACTCTGAAGGCTTGTTTCTGTTTGGCTTTGCTTGTCTGTTGTGATGTTTACCTCTGCCATTATTTCTGCCTTCAAGTCAGCTAAAACCCTTTTGTAGGAGACTTATACTATAAAACCCCAGGACTGGGGTCTTTTTTACATGTTTCTTCAACCTCAGGGTCTTTCTGGCTTCTACGTTTGATATTTACATTCAGTAAAGTCCTAGAAAGCAACAAATTTTCTTGAAATATGAAATAGGGCAGCTCTAACATGTATTTCTGTAATTTGTTGTCCTCTACTGTCTGTAACATTTCTACAGAGTTTCTGCCTTGCAGTGGAATATCTGACTTACCGTTCAATCCGCTGAATTACATGGTGTGATGGGTCTACAAAATTTGGATGCTATAATAATCTTTCTTGGCTTTTTTAAAGCCTACAAGATTTTCTTTTACCAGTTCTTAAAAGTTTTCATGTTAGAGATGATGCCCATGTCGCTCCTGTATGTAAGGAAAGTGAAGGGCTGAAATGGAGACTTATTTTCTGGAGAGAAAATGAAATCCTTATAATTGCAGTGCAGGTTTTTCTTGTCCTGTAGATGACGGATACAGACATGTAAGTAATTTTTGTCTTAGAAAATACTTTTGCATATTTATAGATTGTCATCATAATATTCCTTATTCTCTTCTTTGAGC
The DNA here is from genome assembly GCF_000710305.1 of Buceros rhinoceros silvestris. Taxonomy (NCBI): domain Eukaryota; kingdom Metazoa; phylum Chordata; class Aves; order Bucerotiformes; family Bucerotidae; genus Buceros; species Buceros rhinoceros. Next base: position 30,229 of record NW_010408637.1, on the reverse strand, counting down.
TGAACAATTCCAAGCATTTCTATCTTTCTTCACAGGTAATAAACCCAGGCTCTTTCACTGCCCTTTTTTAGTCTATTCAGTTTATACGTGAGGAGTTGGCCAGCATGCTTCAGC
>NW_010408637.1:8224-29993 GCF_000710305.1 Buceros rhinoceros silvestris | reverse complement strand
AGATTCCCTGAGGAGTCTTGACTCTCATTTTCAGTTGTCTGAGGGGGGTATTTGGCTTTTACTCAACAGTGTAACATTGTTGACTTATGTTCATCATTAATGCATAGCAACTTCACATCTTTTTCTGTAAAACTGCTAACTACTTGATCCACGTGCTGTATTTGCATGTCTAATTATTCATGCTTAGGTGCAGAACCTCGCCTTTGTCCCCACTGAATAAACATCCTATGCTTTTCGTATGCTTTCCCACTTGTCAAGTTCATTTGGATTCCTAGCTTGTTCTCCAGCTTATTTGTAGTCCCTACAAGCTTTGTTATCTGCAGATTTAAAAACTCATTGAGACTTCACAGTTCTGTACTGAAGACAAAGATCTTAATACTTGGTACTCATCTGAATATTGAAATGCAGCGTGATCAGGAAATGCACTCAATCCTTAAACAATGGACATTCTCATGGTGAAACTTGGAGTTGTCTATTCCCAAGTGATGTGAGCATTTGGGAACTATGTTAGTTTAAGGAGGTGAAACAAGAATGTCCACTGTGTTCCATGATTTACATTGAAAGATACCCTTGTGAAATAACTGGTAACTTGGGGCCAGTTTCCTGAAAGAGAAAGAAAAATAACAGACTTTACCAGACAGACAAGTGAAAATTTTTTGAAATTGCATTTGATTATTTGAATTTAAATGAATTTTAGGATGTTTCTGTAATTCAGAAATTTCAGATTGGCTCACTATGTCTGTACAATGCATCTATGTCACTAATGGCAAAGACAAGCTCTTGAAGATATGTTTTAAAAGGTTGTTTCCTTTTCCTACTGGACATTATCTCACCACACCCAAGGAATGTTACTAGAGTATCTCTGCTGTCATAGTGCTGAGTCAGCTGAGATAGCTTTTTGAGAGCTTTTTTAATTATACAAGGTCTAGTACCAGGACAGCTGCTCTTTTCAGCTGGCTGTAAGTGCAATAACATGTTTGATATTAATTTTTACTTTTTTAAAGACCCTAGCAGTTTATGGAGGTGCTTAGCTTGTACTTTTAAAGAATAGCCTCAGTCAGAATTTCAGCTAAAATATTAGAAATGTTTTCAGAGTTCTACTTTACCTCTGTGTCTTGTAGTGCAGTGCTTCTATGATTCTTAGAGAGGATTTCCAGGAGCCCAGGCCAGGATACAACTGAAAGCCTCTGAAGGGAGTCCTGTCCCTTTGGCTTGAGATCCCTACGCCCTGTTCCTACAAGGCTTGAATTTTCTATGGATTGAATGGTAACACTTAGCAGAGGGAGGTGTGCAACACTGAGGAAAAGGCAAATGTGGGATATCCTCAGCACTGAGAGTTAAAGATCAACAACGCCATTAGCCAGAAAAATCTACATTTTATGTACAGGGAATTTTATTGTTTTACGATTGTCAGTAAGGTCACCATGGGGGATAGTCTGTAGTGCTCCTGAGGTGACAGCTGGAACATACTGCATTGAGCAATCCTCCCAGCACTTGTATGACAGACTGCTAGGGATGGGTTCATCACAAGATTTAATAAAGTTCAAAGCAATTGTCACTGGCAGTAATGTTTTTTAAATTATTCTGAGACACAGTGAATAAGGCTGTTAACTAGACTTTGTAATGCAGAAGTTTTTTATCATTTAGTAAATTGCTTTGTGGTATTGTTTAGAAAAATATCTGTTCATGTATGTGCTGAGGGGAAGGAAATGATATTCCAGATTATATACTCTGTCCCATTCTCGTTTCTTGAATGCCAGTACCTTCTACAGTTTTGAAAGCTTTTGAAAAAGTGGATTCTAGCTTAGAGCTGGAGTATATCTCCACACTTTCATACAGAATGATCTTACTTAAGAAATGCTGTAAGGAAGGAACACTGGCTCCTTCAAATATTAAGCATATAGACTACATAGCTGCAAAATTATCATGGTTCTTGGGCTAGATGCTGCACTATTGTGTTCCTGGATCACACAATAAAATACATCAAAGCTGCTCAACACACCCCAATTTCAAAGAGCGCATTGGTGTGTTGCCTTAAACTAGAGGACAGATGATATAGGAGGAAGGCCAGACCTGTCCAGTGAGAACTGAAATCTACATTAAAAACTTTGCAAGAAAACTCATTTCCACTTTTAATCATATGTGATGAAGACAAGAATTTGAAATATCTTAAAATGCTGTGGGGTGTCAGTACCCAGCCATATTGTTGTAATGGAGGAACAGGGAAGGAGGGGCTGTATCTTTACCAGCTATTGAGATGTGAGACGGAAAAATAATAAGAAAATTTGCATCAGAAAGGCAGTCCATACTTTATATGCATACCGTCAATTAAATGAAAACAAACAGAACGATTTGCTTTAATGTTAGAATACAAGTTAATATGAAATTGTTTTAGAAAGAGGAAGTCCTTGCACCTCTGTGTGGTGGTGAGTACAGGGAATTAAAGAACTTGGGTTAGTCTGAAAATTACTGGATTACGCTGCTGCACAACTGGCAATTTGTCACAGTTTAATTATGACAGAAGTCACACACACGAGGAAAAAAGCTTGTCACAAATGCTGCTGCACTTTACAAAATGAGGAAAACAAACATACACCTTAATGTTATTTATGCTTGTGTAGAAGAGTCCTTCAAAGGAAAGAAAATTGTCACTTAAAATTATGTAATGGCTTTCAGCATCTACAGATATAAGCGGAGTTATAACAGTGTTTGTTTCAAGTCTTTAACATCATTAAATGCAGTAAGAAAGGTTTACCAGACTTCAAACTGTAATAGTGATAGTGCACAGGTAAATATGTGAGAATACCAGGATCTTCTCTCTTCATCTTGACTAAATATATGTAAAACGTCATTAACAGAAAGGTTTAAAGAACAGTCATCAGTCTCTCACCCAGTCTGATTTTATTGAGAACAGTTATCTGAGGGGGCTGAGCAGGGATATAAAATGGTCTAGGCCTTTTGTAAGGAGGCCAGAGAGCAATAAGGTTGTAATGGCTGTGTCTATCTTGATTACTTCTGTTGTATATGGAGATGGGACTTCTGAACCACAAAGTTTGGGGTTTTTTTTGAAAGAAAATAAAAATTAGGGGAAAGTCACAGACATAAAGGATGAGAAACTTTGCTAGGAAAAGAAAGGAAATACAGATGATGCATTGTGACATTTAACATTTACCTCAGAGGACGAATCTGTTATAGGAACTTTGGGGCCTGGGTTCAGTGCCTGAAACCAGTAGAAGAGAAGCAGTGTGGATTGCACTTAGCCAAGAGTTGACTTTATTTTTATATTATTCATTGGAAGTACATTTTTCTTGCTTGCGTCTGTCTCTTTAAAGTAGATGAAAGAAACTGTCTTTAAGTATTTATATTCTATAAAATGGAGATGCCCACTTCAAACTTGAACAGCTTTTTACTGCTTGGTACCTTTCTAAACACTCATTCAGCTCCTTTTAAGTTGATTGTATTATGCCCTCAATTGTGAAATGCTGTTGGTCACCCAACCCATTAGCTAAGGCAAAATGCATAGCAATTCAGTCTGACATACTTAATGAGAATTCTGAAGCTGCTTAATTTATCAGCCTGTAACATTAGGACACTTCAGCAAAGCTTCAGTGTTATGAATGTTATGTGCTGAATCTTTTGACGATACATAATGGTCCTCGTCACTGTGAAGCTTGTGAATAAAATCATGTGATCTGGTCATTAAGACCAGAAGAGATCTGAACACACTAATAATGCCATTGTTTATGTTCTGAACACTGAGAACCAAATTAATTTCTGGTGTAATTCCATAAACTGTATATAGCAGCTCTATGGATGCATTCAACCTAAGGAAAACAAGCCTTTTCTTTTGAGGAAACCCCACCCTGACAATCTTTTCTGTATAATTACTCTCTTGATTGAGGGTTATGTTACCAGAGATTTGTATACAATGAGTTGTAGGCACAATTTTGCCATATAATACTGAGTTTAAATGACTGAAGTACTATAGGGAAAATACATGGTTCATCTCTTCTGAGTTCAGAGTTACACTGGTGATTATTTTGTCAAAGTGACTTCACCTTAGTAATTTTTGATATGTCATTTTCTGGAATTATATACATGATAAAACAGTAGTAAATCTAGAGATGTAGTTTGAACCTAGAGAGCATGGTGAAATCTGTTTGCTTATCATTTTCCTGCTTTTGGAAATGAAACTGTGGGATGCACTCACAAAGCAAGATCTTGGGAAAATCTGCTCAGACCTCATGACTCTAGCTTCCTTCAGGATGCAATCCTGTGCAAGACTAATCAGCACAGCTAAATTAGGTCCTTGCTCGTAATACCTGTTTAAGGAACATGTCTCCCTCCAATGTCTGTGGAGAAGGCAGATTACTTCTAAATTACCTGGAGCCAGCATAATTCTGTCACTCCAGACTTGATGATTCCTTACCTTAAGCCACTGGTACAATTTCAGGCACTGGAGGTGGCAGAAACCTGCATGAGGTTTCACAGACCAGGATAGCATTTTAGTCACTTGGGGGTGCTAATTGCTTTATTTGTAAATTTGGAGGCCACCATGTAGCTCTTCTGCCAAATTGTGCAGCTGTTTGCACCAATAATGGCACAGTTCTTGGATAACTTGTGGCAGTTACCCTACAAGTGATAAAATTGATTACCTGGCTAAGCACCTTGTAATATTTCAGGGAAATTATCATCCCAATCAATAATTACTGGAGTAATTATCAAGGGATAAATGAAATGTCAATGATAAGTAGGTTAACTTGAGCTGAAGTTCTTAAATCTTTTAATGCAATATCTGGAATTGCGGTTTATCCATTATTATGAGGTGTAGGGTTTTTCTTATCACAAAAAGGCTCACAAAATTTGAAAAGTTCTGTTTAACTTAAAAACAGCGGGAGTTATTAATATTCTTCAAAGATGTATAACTCTTAAGGCTATTTCACAGAACAGAGTTTTAGACAGAAATTTCTCCATCCGGTGTGTTAAAATTACATTTCTCTACAAGGAGAGGTCAGTGGTGCTCTGCCAATTTCTCTGCCAGTGTAGAGAAATGAAATGCTGAGGTCTGGTGATCCTTGGTGGAGGGAATTCCCTCTTGGCACTTCTGCCAGTTACAGGATGAGTACTGGACTATTCATTTCCACACCCGTTCAGTTGGAATCGACTGTATGATTACAGAGCTGGAGCCATGCCCACAGCAACTCTTTGCTCTCCACCGGTAATTAGAAATACAGTTTAGCAAGGATTTGGAAACCTTTTATTTTGGAGGAATAACTGTTTGTCTGCCTGTCTACGTCAATAAGCAACTTGTTCATCAAATAACTAGATTTGCAGCTTAACTGAGTTTCTTAACCAAATCACTAAACTTTACAAATAATTTAATACAAAATCTTTCCTATTTCCCAGTGTTGAAATACATCTGAGGCAGATTCCGCTTGACATCTACAAAGGTATGACAAGTAACATGATTTTATGCAAGAATATATCGCAATGGATTCATGATATTGCTAAGTCCACCAGAAATTATTATTGTGAGCACTTCTTATCTTTGAAATTTTGATTCTTTGCAGGATTTTTCTTCAAGAAGCATTGATTTTCATATTCCCTAGAAATCTACAGATGCAAAGTGAGGAAGGGTTGTTTTCATAGAATTTACAATTCATTTTTATTGTACCTAGCACATTACCTCAGTGCTCTAGTTCTGTTTTACAGATTGTGAGGAATCAGCACATGGAAGATCAACTATTACTGTGTTTAAGAATTATGTTTCTTCGTCAAATTTTATAGAAAGCATTTGCTGAAGTGAGACATAAGCAACAGATGTATCTAAACAGGACTTTCATAAACATCCCTGCCATCAGTCATTTCTCATCAACTTGTTTATGACACTGGTGAAATATTTTTAAAAGAACTAGGGTTATCTGTAAATGAAATATGTAAAAGATATATAGTAACGTAGTCCAGTCTTTCTATGCACAGTGTTTACTGGTCACACCTGGTCATGAAATACCTTTGGAACTGTGTTACCCTTAGAGCTAGAATATTTGGAGCTAGTTGTTGGCTCACAAATAGTTCTTTCCTGACACACAGCAATAGTTTGGGGTTTTGTTTTTATGAAATACTTAATCGCAGTGATAGGCATAATTTGCATTAATACCCAGTAAATCTGAAGATCTAGAGTTCTTATCTTAAGCTGGACTAAATATTCTGAATGCAGATAGGCTTTGAAGATGTCTGATTGCAGTGTTGTAGTGCCCTTCTTTCATATGTTGCTGCTGAACGGCTAGATGACTTTTACTTCCTACTCTCAAATTCTCTTGCTAGATTCTAAGCACTTCGTAGCAAACATTTGTCACCATTTTTGTTTTTCCTTCACATTTTATCCAATCCATTTCTAGAAAGGGCAATAGTAGTTTTTATTCTCTTCACTTTTTATGAAAAAAATCATGTTTTGCTTTATCCATCCTGCTTCTATTACAAAAGTATATATGATAAATACTCAGGAGGAAATACATTTTTTATTAAGAGGTCAAGAAATCCCCAAAGACAGATGTTCATAACAGATGATACTACCCTACAGAAGTTAATATCCTCACTCTTCCTCTATAGTCATAATAGAGATGGAGGTTCTGGAAACTTGAATTACGGTCTAAATATACCAACTCATTCATGTAAAAACAATATGATATGTCTCCTTGATTTATAGTCCAGCTTTATGAATAAACATACATTTTCAGAGGTATTTTTGAGGCAAGATAGTGGAGATCTATGGAGAAATAAAAGTCTACCAGGGGAAAAAACCTGTCTTGATTCTGGCATAAACAATATTAAGTTCACAGGGATAATTTCTTTGTTCTCACACTTGAATTTATTAATTTTATGCAAAAAATAAGATGCCCACCCAAACTAAGTAAAATAATAATCCTCACTGAGGAAAAACTATAAAAGTTTTCCTAATTCTTTCCTCACCTGAATTTAGCGTGAAGATCTCAGTCAAGTTTCCCTGACCCTCTTAGAGTGTGCTCATTCAGATATTTCATTCTTGACAGATAAAAATTAAAATGTCAATCTCTACAGTTATTTTCCTCGTCCCCCAAAAAAGTGACAAAGATGGAAGGCTATCCAAATTGAAGGGATTTTTTTAGTGAGACAAAATAAATAGCTCAGAAGATGAGATGTCTGTGGTTTTTTCTTTTTTAAAGAGGTAAGGTGTGACGTTGTTTAGATTTCTTTTTCTTATTGGGCTTTTTCTCCTCAGAAATAGTGTGGTAGCGGGCTTTGCCCAAGACAGCATGATTACTGCCCACAAGCAAAATGTGAATATTAAAACAAAGAAGCTGACCTATTGCCTCATCACACAGGGTTCAAAATAAAGACAAAAAGCTTTTACCTGAAATTGAATCCTTTGCATGAGACATCCTTGCTGTCATACTAAGACCACAATCAAATGAAGTATCCAAAAGCCAGGTGTTAAACCTTGTCTGTTCTGTATAAATTAGCAGTTTTCTCTGTTTTATTAGTGTTGTCATTTAAAGGCACATACATTTTCCAGAGAAGCAGCATTCTAACAGTGTATTGAACATTTTCATTCCTAATGAATTTTTTTCGGAAAAAATATAGCCTGTTTTCCCCTACTATGCCGTGTCTACTTTTCAGCAAAGACTTTGTCCCTGGGAAATGCATTTTAAACATAGCAATATGTTAAAGGTTGCCTTTAACGCACCATATAAGGTTTTTTCCAGTGCAATATGTTAGATAAATGTGTATTTAATTTATATGATACTCAGAACAGATAATGATAAAATGCGTCATATAAGATGTGATAAAAATGTCACTTACTGCTCATTTATAATGTTTGTCGTTGTAGTTTACATATTTAGGTCAGATTAAATTGCAGGGGAAATAGTGACTCAAATATCAGTAAGCACAGTGTGTATTCTACACCAAACGTAAGACTTCTGTTCCTAACTAGAAAAAGTTTTAAATATAGGAAGAATTTGAAGTTACAGTTATGCAAAATAAAAAGATAAAACTATTACAGCTTTGGTTCTGATTTAAAGTAACTATTCTTGTCATAGAGCACTGAATGAGTCTTTACTTGGCTGTTGGACACTGCTCACAAGTGTGTAACTATGGGGTTGTTGTCATGCCATCCTTTCTCTCTCAGAATTGAGAATAATATAGGTTGGAAGGGATATCTGGAGGTCATTCAGTCCATCTTAGAAAACTTAAAGGAGACTTAATTATAATCTCTTCAACAACATGCTCCACTGAAAAAGGCTACATAGAAGGGGGAACATGTCTTTTTTGCTTAAATAGTTTTCCTTATTTGTAGAATTTGCGGGGTAGTTCTTAATAACACTGAGACTGAGAGTGACCCTAGGGCAACATACTCCATAACGCATAGACACCAGCTAAAAAAGAAAATTTAGAGTACTTTGGGAGAACAGTGAATCCCAACTGTTGAGTTTTATGGAGATGATAGGATGAGTTTAATAGACTTATCTTCTCTTGAAACAGCTGAAATGGAATTTGTTTCAATTAGTTGCTGTGTGCTATACATACTAGATAATATTTTCTTATGCTTGGTTACACCAGTGGGATCTCCAGGAATTACAAAAGATAAATTAGGGCAAATATTTGGCCTATTGGCTTCATGTTTTCTGTGAAGATGTATTTTCCTTCAGTGTAAATACTGACCTCCTGTTTTGGTCAATACTTTAGTTCTTGACTCAGTCTCAATAGATACCCCAAAAAAGTTCAGTATTTATGTATTAGAATCAGTGGGGAATTACGTATATGTGGGGAGCCAATAATGGGTTTCCAAGAATTTTCTGTTAATGGCTTAAATTTCTGAAAACCAACACTTCTTAGTGGAATATCTGGCATCTTTAGCTTTCTCGGTGATACTAAAACAGCTGAAACTTCCCATATTCTTATTAAAAGTTACTGTATGTTTGGTTTCTGTTTTGCAAAATCTGGTAAGATTTAGGAAGATTTCATAGGAAGAGAGGGTGAGAGGTCTTTGACAGATAGTATGGTTGCCTGCTTTGAGACTTGAAATTAATATGTTCCCTTCACAGTCATGAATTTCCGTTCCATTCCTTGGCCCTCATTCACCAAGTGTGTGGAAGGAACCTATTGTACCATGCAAGAGCTGGAAGACACCACCCTCTCCTTCCTGTGACAATGTTCCCTTCACAGTCATGAATTTCCGTTCCATTCCTTGGCCCTCATTCACCAAGTGTGTGGAAGGAACCTATTGTACCATGCAAGAGCTGGAAGACACCACCCTCTCCTTCCTGTGACACTGTGTAGGGCATTCCGTACTTTGTGTGACTGGTGCTTCTTTAGCAGGTTAATCAGAGGGCTTCTGAAAGATTTGTCTAGCTGAATTCTACCTGTATATGTCTCTCTCTTTCTCTTATTTCTATTTTGTTTTCAACAGTAATGTTAGGAAAGAGAATAAGTGAGCTGAAATAATGTCTACTAATAATGGTACACATCTATCTCCATTATTTTCATTCACTTGTTTGGTCAGGTTTGTACCCTTTTCGGGTCAGTGTTCCTAAGAATCCCTTTTTGTTAGAGGAGAATTATTTTGATTTTTCCAAATTTACTTTTCAGTACTTATTCAGCTGTGTGTTGTCATGTACTTTCTCCTCATATCTCTTTGGCCTACCTACAGAAATGGAGGTGAGAAACAACAACAGAAAACCTGTCACCACTCCATAACATAAAACAGGTGAGGCTGTAATCACCTTAAGAAGCAGATACCCTTGCCAGTATTTATGCATGATAGCAGCAGATAGTTAAAATGCAGCTGCAGAGCCCCGTCCTTCAGTTGCAAGTAGTAAACACAAATGAAAGCAGAAAACAAACTGCTTGTGGAAAAGTTCACTAAATTTATTTGCCCAAATATGAGCAAACACCTAAATTTTATTTTTTCTGTTAAACAGGTTGAATTCCTTGCTTAAATCATTTGTTGCCAAATGTGTTGCTTTATGATCTGCAGAGCAATTAGCCTATCATTTTGCACATTAATTTACAAAATCCTTTCATTTCCCTGTATATTAAATCCTTATTGTTAATTTGAAGAGATTAGATATTTAAATATTTAAGATTTCCTGATAATGTTTGAAACAAATCTGCTTCAGAAAGTCTATGATACCAGAGAAATTAATCTGATATTACTATTGAAAGTATTCTTAGAATATAAGGAGTCTTTGGAAATGATTATATATATATATAATATGAGACTCTCATAGCAGGAGGTGTAGGCTCAAAAAGGTGTTGCCCAGGACCATGTACAGCTGGGTTTTGAGTATCAGTATGGATGGAGACTCCCCAGCCTCTCTGGGCAAGCTGTGCTGATATTTGATGACCCAAAGAGTAAACAATTTGTTTTTTCCTTTTTTCAAATAGAATTTTAAATATTTTTGGTTTGTGCCTGTTCCCTTTATCCTTGCCAGTATTTATGCATGTTGAAATTTCTCTGAGCCTTTTCTTATCTTCCCTGCTCTCTCAGCTTTTCCTTGTGTCAGATACTTCCATCACTTAATCTTTGCAGTAATTTGCTGGACTTACTCTTACTAGCATGTCCTTGTCTCTCATACTGGGGAGCTGATAACTGGGTGCTGCATGCCAGATGTCTTAGCAATGCTGGGTTGAGAGGAGGGCTCTCCTCCCTTGACCTTCTGGCAGTACGCTACTGAATGCAGCTCAGGTTCCCAGTGGGCCCCTTGCTTCTCAACTTCGATTCTAGAATTTTTAAAATGAAGGATAACACAAATTATCTTTTACTGTGCACATATATGTATTTATTGGTTATATCGTAGATCACTTAAGTCTTATTTTGCAACCACAAATAGCAAGGCAAAAGAGTCACAATTAGTATTTTCCTCAACTCTGGTGCAGAGCCTACAACATTGCATAAATGTAAGAACATAGTTTTCTCCCCAGAAAATGCACACTGCCAAGCAGGGAATTTCTTAATGGTTTTAGGCATTGTAACAGAAGGCAGAACCAAATTTCTGCGAAGTGGGTAGATGTCAGCCACTAGCTACAGTTTAAATACTGTATTTAAAAGAAATCAGACTTGGCATTTTAATAAAGAGAAAAGTAGATAGGAGGAAAAAACTAATATTTGTGTAGCCTTGCTTTACCTGCCACAAAATATTTGAGTCTTTTAAAAGCAGAGGAGATGCCTGCTTGCTAAAGAACACACATGAGCCTCAATTTCAAATGACATTCCAGATAAAAATAATAAAAACTTTCTGATGTGATAAAGGTGCCTATTCTTTAAGTAGAGAGATCCTTTCTGAAAGCTGGAAGATAAAAGGTTTAAGATAAGATTCTGCCATGCCTGTTTACCCAGCCAAACAGTCAGGCTTTAGTATTACTGCTCCTAAACACAGGGCCACACCATGAGGGCATTTCTGACCTGTTGTGGATGATGGTTATTCTTTTGAAGCAAATCTCTGTATCATTCCCACTTCCTGTTCCCAGGTCCATGTTACAGAACAGTGTTAGAGTATGACCTGGATTCCTTTCAGCTGAAACAGAACTGGAACATACACCTTGAAAAAAATGCCTAATATCCCTCAGCTCTACAAGATGTTCATGGGATCAGATAAGAGGTCACCCAAAGTTGTAAGAAACAGGCTGTCACTGGGGCAGAGTCTGGTTGTCGTCAACTTGTTGCTCATGGCTACATAGTAGAAGGCCTAAGTTTGGAAATCAAATTCTGCTACGCTCTGCTCTGAATACAGGAAAATTATCAGCATTACAAACTGCTAAGAATTTAAGTATTTAACAACTTGTAAATTATCTCTTGAGGTAATGCACCTCGGTTTTATTCTACCACATACTAGAGATAACCAAATAAAGTACAGAAACTTTGCAGTCTTGAGTAAATACATGTTAAGCATGTTACCTTTCTTTTGATGGTTGATTTTGAATTGATCTGTTTAAATTCTCTTCAGACAGCAATTAGTCATAGACTGTCAACAAGTAAAAACAAGACTGTAATTATTAACTCACAGGGATATGTTGCTGTTCATAATCAGATATAGATATGATATCCAATTTTATAATTTCATTAAAATGCTCAACAAAATTACAGCCTTGTAATAACTCAATGGCATTTTTATCTTTGATATTATCTTTCTTGCTAGTTAATATTGGCATAACATTGTAAAAATGGTTGTCTTTCTAGTCAAATGCAGTACACAGTGGGGAGAAAATGTGTGCTAATGAAGCAGCAATGCATACTGGAAGTGTTTAAACAGTTTTACAAGTTTTGGTTTTTTAATTTAAACAAATCCCAAGCCAAAACCACCCACTGGACCCATTACTATTCCAAAGATATTTGTGGACAAGCATCTGGCCACCTACATATCAGTTATCTTTCAGCATTTATTTCTGATGCTGAATATATACACTGTTACAATGGAGGGTTTTTTATCCAGGCTACTCCTATCACAGGTACTGAATGTTCCTGTAGCACTGTGGCTGCAAGCAGATGGTGTGAGTACAGCAAGACAAAGTGGGATAAAAATCCTGCTCGGTAAGTGGGCTGGGACACTGCTGTAGGCTAGTACCAGACTCATATGCTTTAGAGGGATCTGGGGACTGTCCAGAGGTATTCACAAGTTTGTTTTAGTCTGTCCCTTTCTTCTGTAGTACCCAGATTCTGGCACAATATTTGCTATTGTGCATTTTGCTACAATATCCCTATTTGCTGCTTTTTTAATATAATTCAATATTACTATCAGACAGTTGATTCTGTTTCTCAGAAAGGCAATCCCTTGCTCTAGGTGCTGGATAAGGCAATATCACTCCTGTGTGAGGCTACTCACACACATCTTTGCACAAAAGGATGTAGAGAAGCCTGGTCTCAATTTTCATTTGGGTCACTTAAATAACTGCTGCTGTCAAGCAGCAGTTTTGATGGAAAGGTTTGGGCAATTCTGAACAGACAGTGTTTGGTATGTCTTTGCTGCTTTTTTCTGGTTTCAGCTGCATTGTTTTGGAATTGTCAGAAATTGGGTTGGGGGGGCATGGAAGAGGAGAGGTGGTTCCAATCTTCGCTGACTACACAATGCATGTAATATTAAGGTTAACCTTACAAGTTCTGTTTAATTTCTTTTCCAACTGAATTATTTTGAGGTTAAACTGTAAATGACGCTTTCTATAGGTCTATGAGAAAGTGGCATTAGATTATGGTAGAAGAACAGAAGCCTGATGAGGGTTCCAAACACAATAGTCCCACTAACAGTCCAGAAGAGCAAAACAGATCATGGAGAGAATAGGAATATGGAAAAAAATATAGTCTGGGAAGAAGCCAGTTGAATGTAAATTTACTAGCATGATTATATCCGATAATGACTTAGATTTGTACAACCTGTGACTGACTAAGAAGATAATTACCATTCCAGCCAGGAAAAATAAGTAATTATTCAGCAATATTTTTCAGATGCTCACACTGAAAGACCCATTGTATGGCCACCACAGAAAAATCTGCATAAACATTGTCCCGTTCTGTAAAAAATGTAAAAGGGTAACATGCTGTAAAATGTCGAAACAACACAGCATTGAGAGAAGGAAAGATAGAGGCAGCAGATGCTGTTTTCCAGACTAAATCTCCTCTGATGCACTCCAGGGACATCATTTAATCAAGCATCATTCTCACACTTCATCACTTATATTATTCAGAAATGATGAAGAATTCAGGGAATAAATTAGTCATTTATTTCAGGGTAAATGGTTTTTAAAATTTATTATTATTCCAGCTATTTTGAAAAATTTAGTTTTTTCTTTTCTTCTGGAGGCTTCAAGATCAGCTTAATTGGAAACTACTACTTGTAGAGTCCCAAAGATCAGGTCTCTGACTCTCTTTGTCGAAGTCATTTTTCTGGGACATACCTTCTTCTGTTACTGCATTCTCTCTACCTCTGATTATCAGACTTAAAAGTGCTTCTTTCAGTGCACTCTGACTTATGGGAATGTCCATAACAATTCTGATTTAAACAGCATTTTTTATCCAGCTGCATGCATTAAAGTGACTTAGCATGAGAAGGTTTCTCCACCAAAATCCTTTTCTTTGTCTTGTTGACTGTTGGTTTTTCCTGCCCCTCCACATCATCCACTGCTGTTTACCTTTAGCACTTTACTTGTCAATTTTATAATAACTGTGCAGCATAACTTGACAGTGTCCAGGTAAATATATTCAGTGATTTCTTGAAGAGCTTATACAAGCTAATACTTGCCAGGAAGGATTCTGTCACCTTTAATTACCCAGAGTGGTGTCTTATCTCACTTGTTAGGGGAGCATCCATGAGACCCTACCCAGCTGCTATAAAGTATCAGAGTAGAGCTTTAATGGCTAGATGATATATTTGTAAATAGCAGCTTTCTTGTTCAATTAGTTTCAATAGTGGGGGGAAGGGGGGGCAGGCAGGGGGGAGTGTGTTCATTAGGTTAATATAATTTATACAGCCTCCACACTTGGTGATGTCTGGGTGATGAATTGGGCAGCCATAGGATGAACTGCATTTATCCTGTACAGCCTCTCTTTCCTCTGCACATTAATCCATCTCTGGACACTTCAGGCCTTTGAGTGTTACATAGTCAAGGAGGACAGCATGCCAGATGTGTATGTATTTTGTACATATATACATTTGTTTTCATTTAACTGTCAGTATATTTTTGGTAAAAGTTGTCTTGCCTTTACTAGAAATCAGGGAGTATTGTCACTAAACTTTTCCTATTTTTAGTAAAATTATTGTAAAGGGGAATAAATACTCTTTATTAGAAAGCAAAAAATGAATTCATATGGATTTCCTATGAACAGAAGAAAACATTCTTTCACAAATGAAAATAGGAAAAGAAATGGATAATTTTCAGTCAAGGTATGGAATCTTGATGAAAGTTGATGTCGTACAAATTAGTCACGCAATGGGCATTAAATCTAGGGTCACTTTCTTCTAGACTGCAGCCCACCTTCATTGTGATCCAGATATTTAGCTGAATGTTCATCTCCCAGCAATTTGTCTGGGAAATCCCACAAGTCCCCTGCAGCCTGTCAGCCCTGGTTTTCTTCCTGCAGAAAGATGGGGGGGGGGGGGGAAGAGGGGATGGGGGGTTACTTGCTTTCAGGCTTTTTTCCCCACCAGCACTGTGGGGGGAGGTTTTGTGAGAAAGAGTGGGGGGGGGGGCGAAGAAGGAATGAGGAGTTACTTGCTTTCAGGCTTTTTTCCCCAACAGCACTGTGGTGGGATGTGGCTAAAGCAGGTGTCTGACCCTGGTAGCAAATTGCTCCAAAGATTGGAGAAAATTCTTAATCCTTAGTATTTGCTATGTCAGATTTATTTGTGTGTATGAATAACAAACTTCAAAGTCTCCTGTCCCCATTGTGTGCTTAGGTGCTCATTTAACAACTGTATGAATTCACAGGACAACTAGACACTCTAAAGATCCAACTGAAAATAATGAAAACATGTAAGGAGAAGCAGTAATGAAAATCCTTGTTGACTTGTACAACTAGCTCCTTCCAAACACTGAAATATGGTAGAAACCATGATCTGTTCTTGGAGGGCCCTGAAAGGGACCAGTAGAGCAGTTTCAACTTCCATGTCATATAAGCTTTCTCTCTTGTGATGTGCGATTCACAGCGATGAACTTCATGAACAAGAGATCTGTGTAGGTGCTGTAATGTTCTAATGAACTAAGTGATCACATTTAAAGATCACAGTTCAAAACCTCATTCAGCCTACATTCTATAAGTGAAATGAGAAGGTATTTAAGAATATGTACTGTGATATTGTAAAAGTTCATTCCAACTGGAGCCTGAGCTTGGAAAATATTAACACCAATTTATATAGTGCATGATGGGATATTTAACGCCTTTGTATAGCCTATTTCTCTAGCAATCATCTAGTATGTACTGAAGTGCAACATATAGGGGAGTCTGAAAGCCCTCTGGCTGCCAGGCTTTTCATGCATGGAAGCCAAACGACAAGAGGAGGAGAGGTGTTTGGTGGCTTTCATTTAAACAATATCCTCAAGCTTTGAGGCAGAGTAATTTTATTCCTTTTGCAGACCCAGGAGATTAGAATCTTCACTTTCAAGCAATAAGCCAACTGTTTAGTCACAGTGCCAGGTCCTAAAGAAGTATTCTCCGTTCCTTCTATGAAACTGTGCCACTACGAAGAGCAGTTCAAATGACATGGAGTATTGAATTTATAATGGAATATGATATATGAGAGAACCACAGTGCATGAATCTGAATTCAAAACACACTAAGCCTGTAAAAATATTAGCATTCTATGCATTCTGCTTTTCTCTTAGACTTTTATTTCTGAGAATATTTTGGCTAGCTCCAAGGAAAACATAGGACCTTGCTGACCAAAATAGTATTTAGAATTTGTGGGGAAAATAAAATAGGCATGTTCTCCAAGCAGGCTCCTTTATGTTCAAAGCTCCTCTTACTTATCACTGCCCACTCAAACATACCCACAAAACCAGCATACAGGATTTTTAAATATAGTAGGAGATGGTATCTGAAAGTTTTTTGCTGTTCCCAATGATGTATCATGCTGAGTATAATTATTAAATGCAGTAACTATTAGTACTGCATATACCTAATGCTCTCTCATTTAACAGATGGCTTATGAATATCTGGGATGACTTACTAGCCCTGAAATGATTCATACCTCAGTTATCAGAACACATGGCTACCTTTCATCACTTGTGCTGTGTCTACAAGCTGGCTTAATAATCCAGTTTTTAAAAAAAATTCTATTCTTGGAACAGCTTATGCCATGGGCATATAGTTAATAAGGTATGAAAACCACAAATATAAACTGTATTTTGACTTCTAGTGGCCAATCTTTCTTTTAATGTTATTACCTCAAACCTTTGTGTAACTTCAGTTACATTGCTATTTGGATCAATATCATTCACCTGAATAATGTCCTGTCATATGTCTATAAAGCCTGTCTGAATTTCTCAAATGTTAATCAATTTGTGCTTGGAATTCCTATACTCATTGTATTGATATATTTCGAGTGGATTATTCCTCTTTTTTGCTTTCTCATTCATTTTCACATGTTCTCTCATTCTCTTGCTTTCCTGCTTTTCTTTCTCTATTTCCTTCTCTCTTCCTGTTCTTGACTATTCATTCAACCTGCTGTTTTGTTTCCTTGGTTTGCCGTATCTCACTTAGTACCAATTTCTACACCTGTTTGTTTCTCTTCAGCAAATTTTAACTCCTGTGGGTTGCTTCATAATAGTCCCTCTATCAGACAGGGTGTGAGTTCTGTAATTTTCTTAAAATCTGTGGTGTATTGATCCATTATTTCAAACAGTTCTGGCTACAAATGAAGCAATGATGTATCTCATACCAAGCAAGTCACAGCCAAATTAGGTTTTCTAAACAATGAATGTATTCTAAATCATCTATGCCTCTTTTTCTCCTATGTACTGGAACAACAGTGATGTAAGTTAGGAAAAATTTCTTATATTGTAGCAACATTTTCCATGGAATTTTAAGTGTATACCAGTGATCCCTAATCATGTACAAAGCAACAAGGAGTACTAGTTCATTGTATCATTAAGAAACTCAGCTGCAACCCACTGTAAGAGGGCTTTAATTTCCCGAAGTTTTTGTGAAGCTCTGCACAACTGACTTACTGGCAGCTGTGTCATTAAACATCAGTCTTAACTGGGTCTTTTGCAAGCTGGTTTTTAGTTTCACAATAGTAATGTAGCATTTTAATAATCAGGGAAAAATATGTGTGTTCCCACAGTACTTGGGATTGGACAGAAAATAATTTAAATGCTGAAAACTTCTCTTGCTGTTAAATGGCGCTAGATACACAGGGGTTCTTTGCTAGTTAACCATATTTAAGAACTAAAAGTGAAAGCATAGAAAGCATGTGGAGATCAATCTTCAACTGGTCTAAACTTGTACAGTTTAATAGGAATTCCATGGAATTGCCCACACTTATGGTGGCTGAAGGTTTGGCACTTTATGTTCTCATAGCTTGCTGTTTATGTTAAAATGGATTCTAAGAACTCAGCAATGAGGGGATGGGCATGCCAGAAATGCTTGGTTAGTCTGATGTAACTTAGGATTCGAATTCCACACAAATTCCTGCAGATTTTTTTTGTCTTCCTCTCATGATCATGTTGTCATCATCATCGTGGCTTGGCTTTGCGAACGAAGGTTTTGAAAGAGTTTTTCCCATGTTTACTGCAAGCGCGCTGATGTCGCTACAGGGCTTTGCAAACGTGAGCACACCCTTCGGGCCAATGCGGTGGATTTTTTAGGTGAGGCGCAGCATGTGCGGAACTGGCTCCACCCTTTAGACCTGAGGTTCATCTCCCAGGGCCTAGAGAGCTTGGACGGTGACAGCGAAGTCCTCAGGTCATAGGTTTGGTTAGAGTGTCCTTCTCTGAGATGGATGAGCCTTACAAGGCTAAACGAGCTCCATCTGCCCGGGTTTGGAGTCAGAGTTGTCCTTCTCCTAGGATGGTTGCCCAAAGGCTAGTGAGCCCATCCTGCCCCTGGACACACTTTGTGTGACCCTTCAGTTGAGACCTGTCTGGCTTGGGAGACCCCACCGGAGGCACATGCCACCACCAGCAGAGCTCTCAACCTCACAAGGGCATGCAAGCTCTTTCCCCAGATCAACGGGGGGTGCCTGTGACGGAGCATGATCATGTAAGATGCTGGAAAAGAGATTTTACTGTTCCTTTGTCTTTGGAAGCAGAATGCATTAGTCACAGAGCAAGGAAGAATAAAATAAGTCTTCAAATCAACCTGCTGAGCTAGTTGCAGTTTTTAGTCCTGCAAATCATTATTAGTATTCAAGAAAAATAGAGGCAGCACTGATCGTGCTATTTTAACACCACGTGTATTCACAAGTCACAAACACCGGGATTCACTTCCATGTACCTCCATAGTTTCAGGGTTAGATAAACACTCTCCCAACTTAAGTTCACTTTGCAGTTGCCACATTTTCTGCACAGTAATTAATATGGCTCTTGGCAGAGGTACGGTAGCATCAGAGTACAAAAAGCTCTGTTTGACCCAAACACATTGCACAAGCTCTGCATGCAGCTTTTTAAGGTCTTTGTCACAGCCAGGGCCAAATCACTGTGGTCAAAGTGACACTGCTTTACAGTTGGATCAATGTGCAGGAACAGTTTGCCATTTCTACACTTGTGCTATTTCCCTCCTGTACTGCATGAAGCAGTCCACCTCACAGCTTCCTTCCTGCTCTTTCACCGAGAAGAAAACACTTGCTATTAGCATAGACTAATAATCTAACTTTCTCATCTTTCTTTAAAAAAGCTGCACGTGCAATTTCATGAGTATCTTGTAAACTTCTTTTGATAACCTAGTTTTCTCTTTTTGACATATTAAAGACCTATTATTATCATTACTGTAAGAACAGCAACCTAAAAGTAAGACAGTAAAAAGAAAGCAATTTTGACTTAGCTGTGGGTATGAAGAAAGAAAAGCCATTGAGGTATATATGTTTCTAATAGTGATTTGCTCACATGTGCTGCAGATCTGTTATTACAGGGGCTTCTAATGTTTCTCTGGAGAGATCAATTATTTACTCTACTTACCTATGTTAATGGTGTGTCAATGTGATTTATGACAGCCAACCACCAAATGGCAGGAAAGTGTGGTAATGCACTGCAAGTTGTCTGAAATTGTCAAGTGATACTGGAGATATTACCCACATTTCAGTCATAATCCCAGTTCCCCTCTGAGGCTGGAATACTCGTGGGAATCCCTGGCTTCATCAGTCAGATGTTTCTGACTACGGTAAGAGTGGTAAATTAGGCTTCTGCAATCTGTGCTTTTGAGATAGAGGAGCAAATCCTTAGCTGGTGTAAATTGGTGCAGGTCCACTGATTTCTTCAAACCTTTTTCTATACAATATCAGCCCAAACATTTCCTTAAAGGCAAATAATGACTGAGTAGTAAGGACTTGGGCTAGTAACTGAAAATCTGAATTTAAACATTCAAAATCTGATGAAAGCTTAGATCTGGATGTAACCCCTCTCCTTCACACTTCTTTCTATCCAATTTCAGTCGTTATTTGCATTTAGCACAGTTTTTACTCCAGGATCGTTCAGATGACAAGTGCTTAGAAGACAATCTCATTAGAATCTTGTTTGGCTTGAAATTGTTGTTGCTGTTCTCAGCTCTGAGTTGTTTATTGCTCCTAAGTTTAGCAGACTTTTGTACCTTTCTTTTTGTGAAAATGCCGTATGTTGGGTTTTGGCCAGCTTAGTGACAGTCAAATGTTTTCAGCTGGTTGTTTGTCATCCTGCATTATGCTTAAAATCTTTGTCCAATTCTTAGTAGACACATGCAAGTCTTCATAAAATGTTATGGTACATTTAACATTCATTGGTGATCACAGTGATGGTAGAGCAAAATAAAAGTTTCAACAACCACTTTCTTCACTGTATGTATATTCTTTGTGAGACTTATTACTGGCACTAATATTTACATATTTACTCTTTTAGTAACTGTAGTGTTTAGTAACTTTTGTCAGAGAGAGTGAGTTTTCTTGGCAGCTCTCCCAGACTTCGCCAAGAAAAAATATTGCAATTATTCATGCAAGTTTTCATAATTTTTTAACATAACTTCTATTTAATACATCATATTAGACATTTCAGTCAAATTGATCACACAATTCCAATGTTTTTTCAAGTAACTTGTACAAAAACAACATTAAAGTTACAGGGTTTTCAAAATGAGAAAGTAATAGAAGTAAAAAATAGCTGGCTTTAAAGAAAATCTAGACTTTGACAGCCAAATTTGAGCAATTTTACCAAAATGTAATGAAAAGCCATAGATGCCACTTTCCTTTTTCTTATCAAAATGACGTATCTTGTTCCCAGAAAACATTTTTCATGTATAAAATAGGGCTATAAATAATACTTCACTGAAAACCCATAACATGTAATTAGAAGAAAATTTTGAAGAGATATTATAAACAGATGGTTTACATAACTTTATATACTTGAGAATGCCTGTCTTTTATCAGTGAGAGGAGCTCACAGTTCTTTAGTATTTCCATTCTCAAAGATCATAACAGATGATAAATATCAACTATAGCTCAGTGTCTTCAAACTTCAATTGCTGAAAAGACAGGAGAAAATTTGGCAACATTTAACAGCTGTCTTGTAAGTCATAGCTCTTATTATTCACCAATTCCCATACAGGTTTTAATTAGTTTTGTCTGTTTATCCTCAGCATACATGCTTGACACCCCATTTAATTGCTGTGTTTGCCTGGATCTCAACATGGTACTTCTGGAGATTTTCTGTTCTGAAAGTACCTGCTTGCTTCATCCACACTACTTTACTAATGCAAGTGCTAGAAAAGATGCTAAAAGCCTTTGAGTTGTGCCTGTGTGGCACTGTCAGTCTGCATGTGGAATTCCCAAATGGCAGTTGCATCTGCATTTCCCACATTCTCATTCTATTGTATGCCATGAGATAGGTAGATAGTAATTAAATTTGAGATGAGAAAAATTAAAATAATGGCACATGTTTTGAAATCCACGTAGAATACAAGGTGGTGTGTCCAGGTAAATGGAAAATGAAAAGAATCATCGATAAATTGACTGGGATGAAAGTGGTATGAGAAATAAGATTGTTTCATGCAACATCTTTGCTAAAGTCTCTGGGTGAGCACAGGTACAGCTGAATGAGATTTAGCTACCTCTTCTCTTTC
>NW_010408637.1:0-8137 GCF_000710305.1 Buceros rhinoceros silvestris | reverse complement strand
CTTTCCCTGTTCTTCAAAGGTAAACTCCTTTGTTTGAAATGGATTGGAGGGACAGTCACTTGCTGTCATGTTTTCGTACAGTACATAACAAGCCTAGACCTCTTGTCAAGAAAATGAAATGAACTTAGTATGTCTGGATGACCTTCAGGAAAATGAATAACTATTTTGTAAGCTTTTCATGACATATACCTAATAACAAAGAATAGCGGATATTCCATAAAAAACCCTCTTCTATCGTTCACACTTTGATCCAAATGCTAAGCAGAGTTTGGATCATTTGAAACACAGGTGCCTACATATTCCCCTGACTTTGTTTCAACTCTGCAACTCACACTTTTTAGATAATTGGTGAAATTATGGATTTGCCTGGACAGAAAGTAAGATTGGTGTTTGTAGTAGTTGAACTGAGTGAAATGTAATGTCTACAGTTTGCCAATATACAACAAACATATGTCTTATAGCAAGATTTTCAGGAAAGTAGGGGTTTTTTAAATGAGAATGTTTTATCATCACTAGCACCTTGTGTTCCCAAGAAATTGTTACCATGTTCCTGATAGTAATACTAAAATTAGATGAATCAGACCTGACAGAGAACTGAAGAACAGGGAGTGTCACATTAATTTCAACTACTCCTTTACTGTCTTGTCTTCCACAAAAAGCAGCAAAATAAAAACTACCCCACACTTCCTTTAAAGCAGGGGGGAGGGCAGCAGAAACAAGAGAAGAAAGAAACAATAAGTTCAATACTTACAGAATCTGTCAACATTAAAACAACAAAAAGATTGAGAGTTCAGAAAGCCATTGTCTGCCATCTGTACAGTAGGAAAAAGGGAAATCAATATTTATTTCTTGGAGAGTGCCAGCCCCAGCATATGGTATTGATATTTTCAATAGGATAGAAAGGCTTTTCTCAACAAACCTTTCACTTCTCTGCCATTAGAGAAGGTCTGTGCGTTTGCTAGAGTATTACCTGGTAACACTGCTGCTGTTTAATGTTTTCTTTTAGGGAGTTTTGTGTAATTTTATTGGCATTACCTATAAAATTTTCTGCATTGTTATTGCATTTCAATACAAATGAAGGCATAAATAAAAGGCTCCCACTGCTGCACCACACAGGTGACATGACAAAATTTGCAACTAAAAGGTGCTACAACAGTCACACCAGCTGTGGGTGGCAGGAGCTGCTTTGTCCGCACCAACAGCCTGAGGCATTTGCTGACTGCAGCACTTTCTGGTGGGTCCTTTCTATAATTTCCTGATCTCATTGCTGTCCTGCAACCCCCAGAGACACATCTGTGGATTAGAGGCATGGCTGGGAATGGCTTTTAGCTGTTGTTCAACCTTGGCACAGCTAGGACCCTTCTAATGGCAGCTCATTTTCTCAGATCTGATTCTGAATGGAAGGAGTATATCTGAAAATGAAACATATCCTGAACTGGTGCTATACCTGCCTTTGAAAAATGTCCTCTGTGTTTCTTTGACCCCTATTTTCAGTGTATTTTATGACCTGATTGCATTTTTACAGTGTATTGCTTTTATATAGTGTATCATCACTCAACCACTGCTATGAGGGGGGTGCTATTGCTCCCCCTGAAGAGAAGGGAGAAATAAGACTCATTACCTTTATTTGCAGAAGGGAAAATAACTGACCTCTGTTCAAGTGAAGTGAATAGGAAAGGATATGCTGGTGTAAACTGTGCTAGAAATAAACTCTCACCTATTAGCACTAAACTTCTATCCACCAGAGTAAACTTCACAAAAACCAGCGAGGTCTTGGGGTGGCTTTGAGACAGGTAGGCTCTTGCAGTCTCTCCAGCAGGTCTGAACCCTGCTAATTGCTCTATGGCTCCCTTGTCCTCCCTGAGGAGGTTGTAATTTGGGCTACCAGAGCACACAGCACATTTCAGTATCTGGTAGCAAGGCAAATCTTCTTCCTGTCCTCCTCCCACAGCTTCAAGCATTCTGTTTTTATATACCATTGTTTTATTGGCTTTGTGCCTCCCAGTGTGCTTCAGGCACTCTAGAACATCCTCTGATTCAGGAAGGCTTTTTTCCATTGCTGCAAGCTTGCAAGAGCAGCTGTGAATTACGTTACCTTTTCTCCTGAGAGGTGGGACTGCTCTGGGTTGAAATGGCAAAATATTGCTGTTTAAAGTCCAAACAGTCTGCACCAGATAACACCAGGTGAGTTAAAGGAACTTAAGCTTATATCTTGCCTAATAAAATATTCAGATCAACTGAAAATAAGCATTATCCTTTTCAAAGAAGCAAACAAACACACAAACAAGTTAAAGGTATTCTCCTTGTAACAGCAAGTTTGACCTGCATTAGCTTATTTTCATTGCAGGGAGAAAAAGATTCACACAGAAGTAGACTTTTATTATGACTTTTCCAAAATTGTCATTTTTGCTTCAGCAGAAATAATTCAGTGCCTGCTAGAATTAAAGACTTCCAACTGTCTCAATGTGGAATTATTAATGAATAAATTGTCTTTGGGGGGAAAAATTAATTTCTCCTTCCCAGTCAAATATTTAAGCTACAGGAAGTTTTAGCAAAAAAATTGATTGTCCTAGGACATGATTTCATGTGCATCTCAAGTACAGGTGCAGAACTATGTGAATTTTGTGAGTAATACTGAAACTAATACTTTGCACAGACGATTAAAAAATTGACCTAGAGAAAGTGGTTGGATTTGTGTGAATTAAATGGTCAACATAAACCCCAGAACTTAACATCCATCTTAGTAACTAAATTTCGATTTCCTTGTCAGAACCAAAAATAACTTCCCTAAATGTTAAGGATGGTATTGTCAACAATTTTGCCCAAGAAAGGCTGATTCTATTATGAAAAAACTGATCATTGACATTTTGAAATTAGAATTAGCTGCTGAGAAGATGTTTGTGACTTAAATGAAACTAATACAGCGCAAATGATTCAATGTTTTACTCCAGAAATAGAAATTAAAATAATCTGAAGGAAATGTGTGACATACCCTTAAGGCTGAACATCCAACCACCCATGGGCCATCCACATGAATGTTCTGGCACCACCTGGGGTGGTGGTCTCTGATTCACATGCCATAATGCATTTATGCCTGGGGATGATCTGTAGGAGTTTGATTTTCCTCTCCTTGTAAAACAAATGTGTTAAGATCTCTGGAAATCTGAGCCACAAAAATCGAGGGGTTAGAAGTCACTATGAAAAATCTTAGTTGTTATCTTAGAAGTTCACATCAATCTTTCAAACTGCATTGCTGAAGTCATGTTGTCATTTGTCTTGCTAGAAATATTGGTTTAATTTCCTGATACCATATGGCTATTGATTATGTACAGAACCGATTATATGCATGCTCAGTTCCTGCCCTGGGGGTTCCCTGTAGGGCAACCAGTCAAGGGGGAGAGAAAAAACAAGTTGAAAGCAGCTTTGTAGGAAATCCATCCATGTTCAACAATTTCCTTCACAGATCCCCAAAGAAAAATGCCTTAGGAACTACTCCCTCATTGTCTCTGATCAAAATGCATGTGCTGGCAGCTGATCTTCAAATGCTTTGCACAACGGACACAGGTTGTTTGTTGTTTTGCGCTACTTCCTAGAAGTGACAGCCACAGGACACTTAGTGCTGTCTGTTCTGTCATCAAAGGACACAAAGAATTGCCACCTGTGGTGTCTTCAGAGGCAAAACCAACTGGAATGAAAGCACAATGAAATTCATATTAAAAGCTTCCCAAGGATTATAGAAAAATGGTCTTTAAGGGAGCAAGGGTAATTCTTACAGGTTCACCTTCCTAAAATACTGAAGATGGAGGAAGCATCCTCTCTTTCTGATGTGACAGCTGAGATTTTTCCACTGCTGCAGTCTCCTAGTTCAATCCTTAGATTTCCTTTCTGAAGGACTTTGCTGTTATGTCAATATTTTATCCACCTCATACATGTGTACTTTATCCACAGTGTGTTTACACGCTATGAGATGGTTACTATGGATGGGAAAATGCTGCCATGCCTTAGTTTGATGTGCTCAGCCAGATCCTCTCTCAGCCCGGGAAAAGTGCCCTACCCCAAGTACTCAGAGAACCAGACTGCATGGAGCTTCCTCATGTTCAGTTTGTGCCTTGACCTGGTGTCAATTTAAAACTACCATCAAAACAGAGGTTGTCAGAATGAGTATTCACATCACAAAGTCTCCGGAAGGTGACCCAGTCAAAAAGGGAGAGTAATGTGTGAGTGCGGTTCTGGCTGTTGAGGTAGCCAGTGTGATTGTTCATGCCTTAAGGTCAGAAGACAATCAGAACAGGGTTACTGGCAATCAGGACTTAGGAACTAATATTACCCTGCAAGCTTTGCAGAACATTAGAATTACATGTAGTGCTTTTATGCAGGTCCTGGGCTCCAGAAGACCTGTCTGCTGCTAAAACTCATGCTTCATGTCATTGTTGCCAGGGTGCAGCAAGGCTGACTATTTTGCAAGGGGTACGTAGCCAGGAACCCAGTATGAGTGTGTGGCAGGCAGCTTCAGCCTCTCTAGCAAGGAGCCATGTGGTGTGGCAAGCCTGGGTCAGAATCAGACTAGTGCTGCAGTGCAGCTTAAAACTGCTCGCAAGGGGCCAGATCTCACTTCCAGCTCTTGTCACCACGACTTTTATCAGCAGAGGAGCTGACCTTGGGCTTGGCCAGCTCAGCAGCCCAGGCTGACCTGCACCACAGGCTGCTGCCCTGAGTCACAGCCCAGTGCATGCAACCTTGAGCAGAGGGACATCTGGCGAGAGCAGAGCAAGTGGAAACACACCCAGACTCCAGGGAACTTCATGCTAAATGGATAGTTTAAGTCTGGGTTTGTTTCCCCTTTCAGCTGTTTTGAAAATGTAACTGGTTGTCTGAAATGTGCAATCAATGCACACCTGCCTTTTGAGAATGATAGATATTAAAGTGTTATAGAATGTAATGCACTGAAGTCAAGTGTTCTTGAATCACTTTTTAGATAATTGGTTGGGTTAAATAAAAAGTGACTGTAATTACAAAAGTATGGTTTGATTTTGATTCTGCTCTGCAATTTACCCAGTTTTTGAGCTGGATTCTTTGTGACCCACCTCACTGATACGCTTTTCATTTCTTTGCTGTTTTGTTTTCTTCTTAAAATTCAGTATTTCAATTCAGGAAACATTTTTCTTCAGTTTTCAGTGCACTGTTAAGTTCCCTCTCTCTCCCCAGCTTGCTTTTCCTCAGTATATTCTTCTTTTGCCTATTACTTTTGTTTTTATTTATTCTTAATGGCCCCAATTAGAAAACAGGAATTATCAACACTTATTTAAGCCTGGCTTAACCATGTGTTGACTCATTGCCTGATTGAACATGCTTAAACTTATTAATTTACTTGAAGAATTGGGACAAAGATTCACACAAGGACTCTCTTATGCTCGCCAAATTAACTATATTTTTAATTGCCATAAATGGTTTATTTTCAACAGTGGAAAAGTTGCCAAGTGAAATTTAGACATGGTGTAAGGCACTGTGTCTGAGTGGGAAATAAAAATGTGAATGACAGGACAGTTTACAGCTAGCCTATGCAACTAAAATTGCATGTTAGCAGCTCAGTGTCACAACACCCACTTAGTGAAGGTAAATGGAGGGGAAGCAAAGGCAAAAGAAGAAACCCCAGCTGTTGCGAGTAGTTGAACCATCACATTAGATGCTCACTCATCGTACCAGCTTCCATATGCCAGGTCACTGAGGAGTTTGCACAATATGGACTTTGGATACGTATTTGTGGTATATCCCAGTAGTGTTATAAGGTTCTGAACAAACCTGAATGTCTTGCTGTTACACTTCTCTACCTTACATCTTTAAATGCTTTTGATGTCTCTGTGTCATAATTAGATGTTGTTCAAAGGTCTTCCTAAGGTTGAGGATTGGAAATGACCAAAGATCTGTTTTCTGATTTTATCTTATGACTAAGTGTAGCTTAGGATCTTCATTCTTAATACTTTGGATATGAATAATTAAATATTTAAATGTACAGTTCTGCATATTTTGCTTGAGGGATCTGTTAACAGTTTATTTGTATTCATGATCAGTAACTGTGTTACTGAAATCATTTCAGCAGTAGGAAATTTTTTTCCAAAGTCTTTCAACGGCCTCAAGTATTGTATTCATATTATTCTCACACATATTATATGCTCGACAAAGCAACCTCAAGCAAGGAAAGCTAATGTTTAAAACACATGAAAATATTAAAAGACTTTAGGATAAATAGGAGTGCTCCTTACCCAGCAAACTGCTTGCCTAAGGGAATATGGGTATACAGCTTCCCTCACGGCTGGCATTGGTTAACAAATTATTTGATATGGAGTAATTGGAAGGACTGGGTGCTATAATAAATATTATGGTGAATAAGAAACACTAACATGTATAAGTACATTAGCATAAAATTTAGGACCAGCTCCTCAGTGGAAATTTAGTCTAGATGATGCTTTCCTTGTCTGTATTGACTTAGACATTCTGATTCAAAATATCATTGAGCTACACTTGGGGGGTTTCTGAATATTTCTTGATTTTAAATGGTATTTATCAGGATAAGTCTGTCATTTGACATTTCAGCAAATGAGAGTATTATAAGCTTTCTAAAGTATGTAAATTGGAAGCAACTATGAATGGGTATAGAATACTCATTCATTGACTAAAATTTAGACTGCAATTAACTAAAGTGACATTTATTTATTTTTAGGTGCATACCTTCTAATAGGATGCTTCACACACATAAGTAATTAAGCTTAATGTTATGTCATAGGGACAAATGCAAATATATGTGATTCATTTCTTGCCACACAGATTTCTCTAGTGACAAAAAAAATATGCTTTGTCTCTGCCTGTCTCTATTAGAGTTTCCATTTTCTATACTCTGTTTACAGTTTGTTGCAAATTAAACAATGCGAAACTGACAACCTGCAGGTTTTTTCTAAACTTACTGGCTTGTTAGGGGTGAAAAAAAACTTCTTTTGGGAAAAAAAAATGAATGTGCTTTTTCTGCAGCAAGACTTAAATGAAAGCAACTCTGCATGCTGCTGGCATAAATGAATTTGGCTCAAGTGAAATGCAAATTAAACCTTTTGTATGCACTTCTTTTATCAAAGGCAAAATCTGTATTTCTGCAAGTTGTTGAGAGTGTTTTCACATACTTTGGTTCATTTTGCTATTCAACAGATTACATTGAGTTCGGTGGCCTATCTCTGACCTCTTTTGCATCAGTTCTGTATTAACTCAAATCTGAGTTAGGTATCAACTTAAAGTGCACTGAAGCTTCTTCTCTCGTTAGCCTAAAATCCTAGGGACAGGGCAGCACAGAGAAGCGATTTCTCTTCTGTTTAAGGCTTATATTTTTGGATCTCAGTGGTACGTTAATGCTGCATTTTGTGGATATACATACAAATCTATACTTTCAGTATTCTGACTTGTAAATAGACATTTGAGACTGTGTTAATGAGGTAACCTATGTGAGTCATGGGAAGAGAGGGAGGAGAAAATGTTCACTGCCATTGCTGTTGGGAGTCTTAATGCTTTAGGAGTTGATTCAGGATAATTGAATTGCTGTGCTAATAAATCTTACAAGAAGCTACATGTATTTCAGAACTCTTTCCACTACAATAGCCTTACCTGAGGTAATGATATCTGTCTGAGGTTGTAACTCAAGTGCCTGACATTCAGGTGTTTTGATTATTTAGTAGCCTCCCCACCCCATGCATGAGTCTAGCCCCTTTCATTTCTGCTCATGCATTCAGGGCCAGCTTCTCTGTGCTGCCTGGGGTCTGTCCTTTCCGAGTCCCCCAGTTTGAATTAGTACACATTCTGTAGCTGATTGGTCAGGGGCTTTTAAAGCATCCAGGACCGAGCAACTGTCAGACACACAGACAACACCTGGGTTGTGCTGCAGAATCCTTGCCTGTACTCTTGAGCATGCAGATCTTTTCAAATTCCAACTGCTATTTGGTTTTGCTCTGAGGGACTTTGTTTCCATCTCATAAGCAAAGTTGTGCTTGACCAACTGATGTGCTGATTGATCCATTTAGTTCTGTGTTTGTGGATTGCAGACACTGGCATTAGTAACAGAGGAGTACTAATGTAAAATGCATCAAGTGGTGATTGTTGG
>NW_010408636.1:3205-3472 GCF_000710305.1 Buceros rhinoceros silvestris | reverse complement strand
GCTCAGCCAGGCCACGGAGCAAGCTGGTGGGCTGAGAAAACCCATCAGGGTTCTCGTGAGGTTCCCCTGGGGACAGTGTCACCTGTGAAATGGGCTGTGCTGGCCAGCAGCTTGTGAACACGGAGGCTGCGGGCATGGGAGCAGCAGAGAGCATCTCGTCCTCTTCCCAGGAGCTGCTGGGAGCCAGCTCCCAGAAGAGCAGCTGGCTGCGACGATCATTTAAAAATGCACCCTTGGTGCTGCCGCTGGAGCTGGCAGCAGTTTCCT
>NW_010408636.1:2023-2752 GCF_000710305.1 Buceros rhinoceros silvestris | reverse complement strand
CGAATTGTGGAATCTTCTCCTGGAAATCCGATGGCCCTGCATTTAGTGTGAGCAGTGCACTCACCATAGTCATTGACGTCCGGACTTGATTTGAAAAGAGCAAATGCTGCATTTAGCTTGTGTCTCGTTCCTGTCTTAGTTGCGGAGCCACAACAAGGACAAGGACATTTTTGCTTTGAAGCGCCTGTTGGCTATTGGTTAAGAAAATCAGGCCTTTTCCGCTCTCTTCCGAGTCACCAAACACAGAGACGCGGATGCTTTGGGCCAAAGGAGGGCTCTGAACACCTGCCTGGCAGTGAGAAGGTAGCTGAAATGAGGAGGGGGGCTCCTATCTCACCGCCCGCGGGAAGAGCACGGCGTTTGTTCAGCCGAAGCCGCTGCGTGCAGAGGCAATGGGAAAGTCGGGACGGGCTCTCCAGAGCTCCTGAGTTAGAGAGCGGAGCCTGGGCCAACGAGCATGACGTTCTGTTAGAACACCGCTACTGTTTTTACTGCACGGATTCAATCCAGCTGCTTTATGTCTGAGTGGAGGTTCGACACCTGACAAGCCTGTGCTTAGCGTTTGCTTAGCAGCGTCAGCTGTGGGGTCTGTGTCTGACCTGCAGCTGGTTCAGCACTGTGTCTAGCAAGACTCGCGCCTCTGAGACATGGAGAAACACGCAGCAATCTGAGGAGAAAATTCTCGGCTGGCCGGGCTGGGGGGAACCCCTCTGAAGCCACCAGCGCACG
>NW_010408636.1:0-1871 GCF_000710305.1 Buceros rhinoceros silvestris | reverse complement strand
GGCGGTCATGCCGGGGGAGCCCCCCTCTGAAGCCACCAGCTCAGGTGGGCTGGGAAGGAGCTTCAGGCACTCGGCGAGTAGCTTCTTCACCAAGGGCCCAGTAAGGACGGAACGCTGGACTCAAGTGCTGATGCTCAGGGCCATTGCAGTTGTGCAAAGGTGCCCCCATCCTCGGGGAAGGATTTCTCCAGGAAAACAGGCGATGTACAGCAACCTCCATCCCAGGTGGGCAGCCACACAGCCAGCGTAGCACGGAACGGGGAAGAAGAGGGGAAAAAAACACAACAAGCTGGAATTAAGTCCCATCCAAAGGGTCTTTCTGGAAGGTGTAGTTCTCAGAAAGAAAAAAAAAAAAAAGACATTGAAAAAAAATCTTACTTTTGCTCAAACCTTTCCTGTTTACATTAGGGAGAGCCACATTTCGCTGCTTTGTTTCAGTCATTTAGCTCTATCCAGAACGTGCCACGGAACATGGCACCTTTCAGTGGTTTCAGTTTCGAAACATCATCTGACACTATTTCCCCATGATGCATCTGACCCACAAGAGCCACCTTCCAGAGCTCAAGCCCCTTGATCTCCCCCCTCCCCCTGTCCTAAGGGTGAGGGTAGAGATCAGGATGAGGAGAGCGCATGGAAAAGGAGCTGCAAAAGCTCCAGCATCAGAGTGAGCTGTCTACCGAGGTGTTTATGGAATGGCCGTACACAACACCACTTTGCTCAAAACCTGCTTCATCCCCATCATGCCTCTGTGTCTTACCCACTGCTTGCCAAACTCACTGGGAAAACTTCAGCAGTGTCATCTGCCACTTGTTTCAATGGTCTTCTGCAGAAAAACAAAGACGTATTCTCCTCTGAGGCGACACTTGGGCAGGAACATTGTGCCCTGAGGAAGCAAGTCTCATTCTCAATGGCCTCGATGCTGGAGACAGGCCCCTGGCCAGCAGGAGACACGCAGAAGCCCTTGTGCCTGCGAGCATGTCCCTTCTCCCTACCAATAGTAACCGGCCCCTTAGAAGTTGTCATCTCTCCTTACTGGTTCTGCCTTGCGTATCCTCAGGCCGTCACGGGCTGCTCTTATGACTCGGGCAAACAGCTCTGATGGCCAAGTTTAGGGTGTTAGTAAAGGCACAGAGATTGGGCTGAAAGGGGAGGAAGAAGAACACATTAACTAAGCCATGCGGTTTTTTTCCAGACCTCACTGAACTTGTGGTGAAACTTCACAGGACGATACTCTGGTCGCTGCAGTTGCTGGCAGCTCCACCAGTCTTCAGTGTGATCGGGATTCACTCATCGCTTCTTCCCCAACAGCAGGAGTTTGACCCCTTTCTTCACCCAGCATCTTCCTTCCTTTACCTACAAGAAAAACCAACCTGAAAGTCTTTTTGTTGTTGTTGTTTTTTCCCCATATCAGCTACTGAACAAATAAACCCCTTTTCTTATTCAGGTCCCAAAGGCCAGCCAATACCTGCACATGCCATGTGCAGTCAGAGAGCACCTGGCTGCCAGAGGCAGAATTAGCTGCATGGGAAAATTGCTCCCAGCATAGATCTGTCTGTGGGGAACGGATGGAATCGGGACATGGACCCAATGGCATCAGGAGACTGAAAATAAAACTTGTTTTTTGGAAGACAAGTGTCTTTCACTCCTCATCGCTGTCCCCATCACCCCAAAACACAACGTCGATGATGAGGAGCCAGGGCTCTATGCAGCTGCATCTGGGGGTAACGGGTGGAATCGGGACCTGGAGCCAATGGCATCAGGAGACTGAAAATAAAACTTGTTTTTTGGAAGACAAGTGTCCTTCACTCCCCATCGCTGTCCCCATCACCCCAAGACACAGCGTCGGTGATGAGGAGCCAGGGCTCTATGCA
>NW_010408635.1:109313-124362 GCF_000710305.1 Buceros rhinoceros silvestris | reverse complement strand
TGTGGATATTTTCTGCTTTCCCAACTCACTGTGACATTCCGAATTTGCGTGGGAGGAGCCCTAAGCAGATTGGTTTGTGATAAATTCACGTTCCTGATTACAACTGCTTTCCGTCTTAAGTGCATTCTCGCCACACGTGTCCTGGGGGAAGCTGAGAAGGGAGTGGTCTGAAAATCCCTCTGAAAAACAGGGTCTCCCTGGTTGCTAATAATGACAGAGAGCCTGCTGAGAAGAGTAGGGACAGAGAGAGGTCTTATTCGCAGGAGAGATCCACTTTCTGTGGTTGAAGGTGAAGAGTGGCCCTACCAGCGCCTTCAGTGCTGGGGAAGAAAGGAGGACCTGGAGGATTGAGCACACTGTGGTTTGAGGCAAGAGGTGGGATCTATTCGGAAAGATTTGGCTGTCAGTGGGAGGCATATGCTGAGCCAACTGCTCTCTGAAGCCCTACACATAATGACAGAACAATTTGTTAGTGAAATGAATGATTGCAGGTTAGTTTCTACCGTGATATTTACTCTTTGATAGTTTGTCTGACCTTTTCATGGAAAATAAAGGGAATTTTCTGATATGGATTTCTTCAAGCTCCTTTAAAAGAATAGAGGAATTCAACTCAATTTAAAATCACATCTGTTTGTAGTTGAGGTAGCATAGATGTAAATCTTGTCCTCTCTACCATGCTCACAAAAAGAGGTAGCATGTAGCAGATCCACGTGACGTTTTTAGTGACCTGTGCTTTCTGTGCTGTCCTGTCTCTCTCTGTTGTGGTCTGCATGGATGCAGAAATAGCAGCAGCAGCAAAAAAGCTGCAGGAGATACTGGAGTAGTCAGACAAAAAAGATAGCAATCAGCGCTATAGCTGCATTTAGAAAATATTCTCAGCTTAAACACTACAATAGTTCTGCAAAAGTGGAATCTTTTTATACCCCAAGACTTGTTCATTTAGGAACATGAAAACCTAAATTCTAGAGGTCCAGATGTGAAAAAAAAAATATTTGGAGTAAAATGAGCTCAAAAGTCTTGCCAGACATACAAAACTGTGTAGCCATAACTCCATGTGCAAGAGTCCAGTGCCATGTTTGAACAGAGCACATGCAAGCACTGCAAACTGCTTCAGACAAGTCCTGTCTGTAGTTTTTAAAGTTACACTCGGGAGTTTAGGTGTCTGATATCCAGATTAAAAATTTTGTCATTTTTCTTATGGAGCAAGCAGTCATACCTGTGAAGGGAAGTGTTATGAGCACTGATAGCTCACGGGGATGGATTTTCCGATGCACTTCAATAGAAAAGACTATTCTCAATGACTTGATTGTGTGCAGAAGACAGGCAATGCGTTCTGGCCTTTATGACATATGAATTTAATCAATGAGCTCCACTAAATGCCAGATTACTAAATTGTTCTAAAATTCTTTGTGTAGTAGATATGGCCAAAGAATAGCCTTTTCTTTTTCGGGACTGTCACTGATCTCAATTGCCAGGGTTTATTATATAGTTGGAGATGTGATGATTGTTTAAGGGAATTCATAAGCAAACGTGGGTAAATGTCAGGTCGAAAAGCGTGTATGAATAGTAGGTGAGTAGTCCAGAACATAGTCTCAGGGAGAAAAAAGAAGAAAGAGAGATACAGTTTTAAACATTTATTTAAATACAAACTGTATCTTTCTTTTGAAAACTTCCTGGGGTAACAGGCAAGTTACAGTTATAAGGAAATTGATGTACACTGATGGCATTTAATTCTTTCTAGAAAATTTTGAAGGTGCTCCCCAGAAACATTGGGGGTGGGTTGTTGATGGATGGATTTAGATGTTCCTATACCAGAGTAGACCTCTTAAGAGCAGACCTTTTCCGTTAGATTGGCTAGTGCTTTATGTATTGAAAAAAGCTACAGCTGGGTATAAAATTCAGCTGTAGGAACAGACTCTTTTAAAACCTGAGTTTGCTGGAGGAAAACATGTCCAGCTGTGTGGATAGAAATAAACCCCTTCTTGAGCATCCAGTCTTTCCCCTCCAGCAGAGAAAGTTACATGCACTTTGCTCTCACATGGCTGACTAGCAACCAATTCAGAAATATCATGTAACATCTTAACAGGAAACGTTCTTTGAATGGGAGTCCTTAAAAAGAGGTAAAACCCCTATTACAAGTCTGAGTAGAAGAAAGCTCTCTCCTAAAAGAAGCAGTAGCAGTGAAACAGTCAGGGAAGGGGTGTAAATTGGACTGTTACTAAGCTTTGCTGTATTTTCTGCTTATTAGTTTTAATCTGACAGTAAGATGAGTGCGTAGTCCAAAATAGATCTGGTGTCCATCACGAGAGAGGGAATGAGGGAATTTTCTTGTAAAGGTGGGAAACAGAACTGCAGCTCAGATCCTGGCTGTGGAGATGAAGACTATTTTCTAAAGACTCTATTTAAATGAGTTTGAGATTGCAATTGTATGCAAATCAGTTGCAGATATGGGAAAAGTCAATACGTTCTTCTAAAGGAGACAGAAAATAGGCATCTGTAACAAATTCAGTACCCACCTTGTAAGTCAGAAAGCCTTGTATTGTATGAAACACTTTTTATGAAGAAATGTCTGTTCAGGAGGATGTACCAGCAGACACATTTAATCTCTCAATAATAAAGTGCTATCTTTCTAATGGTTATAATATGCACAATTTAGTTTGTTGTGCCCTCCAGACTGTAGTCTGTGTCATTAAAATCCACCTAATGCTGGGGATGCTTTTATGAAGCATGGGGATATTTGTGTGAAAGCGCTGGTCTGGCTGAAGAACTCGTCTTCCGCTACCTGCAGACATACTGAGAGGGTCATACTGGAACATCTGAAATGTCAACTGTGAACTAAAACACTCGAATATAACAACTAAAAGGTGGAAATTGGTTAAAATAATTGTCTTTTGTTGTTTTTTTATTTCTTTTTAAATGATTCTAATATTTATATAAACCTTTCCATGTTTCCTTAGCACATTCTCTGTTGTTACAGAGGGTATCTGTAAGCATCCACAAATAGAACAAGACTGCAGCAATGTATTTTTATTAGGAAATGTGGTAAATGTGAAGGTATGAGTGGATTTGTTACAATAGGTTTTCAAATTACCTAGACTGTCAAAAATTCTCTATAGCACATAGTATATATACAGCATATGAAGTGTACATAATATATGTATTTAGTACAGAGAGATTTTCTACATCTGTAATGTATTTTTATATATATTTGAGTGGCATCACCATTACATTTTTTCATACTAAATGATCAGAATATGCGTCTTTCTGAAGATGATTTTTCTGTGAGGTGGGAAGAATGTACAGCAATTACTGCAGACAACAGGGAAGTGTTTGAACTCTAGTCTGAAATACTCCGTATTTCCCAGGGTATTCCTGAGTAAGCATTTCATAGCCTTTCTAGAAAACCGAGTACTGAGAACAGGATTGGAGAAAAAGCAGGATGCCACAAGGAAGCAAAATTGTTTTGAGATCAGGACTTACGTGTTAAAATTTGCCTATGAAGTCCGTGGTGACTGGGAGTCCTTTTTCACATGCAGTCAAAAAATATTTTCTTCTCTTATACTATTGCTAAAAACTTCATACACAACAACATCAAGCAGAGATTAAGTCCTTGAGAAGTTCATTTCTGCTTTAAAGTTCCCCATTTTAATAAGTGAATAGTGCACACGTGATGAGGAGACAAGACAAATACAGTAAATCATCTGGCAATCTCTTCCCAGTTGGTGAGCACACTCTGATCTTCCCTTTGTTCCACTGGCCAGGTGCATCAGCTGCATATTTCTTCTGTACAGCTGTCAGTGTCAGATCTGTGGAACGTGGAAGAGGTTGGTCTCCACTGATGTGCCACCAGTGTGAAAAAATTCATATAATCTGTCTGAAGCTGAAGGTATTTACAACAAGAGTTCTTGCTTAAGACATAATTTTCTGTGGATCTAGTAACAACTGTTTCAAGCAGCTATCCCAAGACTAAGTTTTCTCAATCGCTAGCCTGGTTGCTAAATGCTTTCATCAGTCTTGGTTCTTGAGATTGCTAACAATGGCTGCAAGCAAACCTGAGCATTCCCAAGCAGATTTAAGAGGCACCCATAGGCCCTTAGTGGCTTTTATGAAAAGGGAAGTGGACAATATTTGCAGTTGACACTGACCAGCTGCAAGGTCATTCATTTATACAGAAAGTGATTTAATATGGGGTAATTTAATTTTTGCTGTCTCCCATCTCTGTCTGGCCTGTTAGGTTGGCATGGCCTTCTAGAGACATGATGCTGCTCGTCATTCAGAGGGTTGCTGCATGTCAAGTGAAGGTATCTTTACAGGTGGGCTAGTCAAAAGTTGAGTCACCAGAGTGTCATGGCTGTAATTGAGCCACAACGTCTGTGGAGGCTCTGTGAGCCTGCAACAGTGTTCATTCTGAAATGATGGTCTAAGCCTACATCCCACTGGCTGGAAAACACTTGGGGAAGATTTCTTTACTGCCAATTAAAAATAGAGTAGGATAGTGAGAAACAGAGATAAACTGAAAAAGACCTTCTCTCCCAGCTCTGTCCAACATGGTAGCAGCTTCTGCTGTCTTCTCACAGAGGTCCCCAACTGCTACCAAAACCTTCCCACATAAACCAAATGCGGGTTTAATCATCTTAAGTTTGCTTTTCAGAAAAGGTACAGTCGTCTTAAAGAAATGACAAGTAGTCTTGTTGATCTGCTGAGTTTCTCCTAGGGAAGAGCATGATCAGTCTGTACTTGGCAATAGCCCCTCTGGAAGAATGCACTGACAGGGTCTTTCTGCTATGAGCACAGTGCTTGTTTTGTTAAATCCCTAGAGGTTTCGAACAAAGGTTGAGCTTGTTGATCACCTTACCAAATCAAGATGAAACTAGTCTGTTCTGGTGTGGATAATGGAGTTGGAAGGATACTTCTCTTCATGCTCACAGGTGTTTGTTATACATAATGGGTTCAGACTTCAAATATGGGAGCAATGTAATAAGGGAATAAGAGATTTCCTCCCAAGCTGGCCTTCTGCAGTGTTGGTTTTTGCGTGAGAAGAACTGAATCCTTGAGTCGTATTTGCAGTGAAGGGAAATATGTAAACCTCATGACTTACTACCTCTAAAATATCGATTATTTCAGCGTCAGTGGAAAATCCATAATCACTACCAGAGCACACCTTTCCAGGCAACTTTTCTGCTTGACAAACCTGATCAAGAACGCTTCAGGAAATGCAGAATGAATCATTTGTAATTGCTATTGAAAATAGCCTCATCGCATGAATATATCATTTTTCCTGCTTGAAAAACAGATTTGAAAGTGTGTTTACCCTTTCATCTGTAGGTGTGGGGTATTTCTATAAAAACTTCCATGATGATATGAGATAAGTACGTTAATTATTCCCTTCCAGGCAGTTGGAGAATTTAAAGCTGGAAGTTGAACATGGTCACGAAAAGGCTTTAACTTAAGTATCGATGATTTAAAATAGAAGCTTTGTATATAAATGTATATAAAATGACTCCTACCTCTTTTCGATATCAAAACTATGTAGTTTTGAATATGAAACACTCAAAATTTAGAAGTAGATTGTTATT
Source organism: Buceros rhinoceros silvestris (assembly GCF_000710305.1). Taxonomy (NCBI): domain Eukaryota; kingdom Metazoa; phylum Chordata; class Aves; order Bucerotiformes; family Bucerotidae; genus Buceros; species Buceros rhinoceros. Next base: position 118,786 of record NW_010408635.1, on the reverse strand, counting down.
CAGTACCCTTTATAAAAAAAAATTGGGAAAAATAGCTCATTAGTAATCTTGGGCATCTTAAGTCACATTAGTGAATTCAGAACAAAGTTAAATTTGTCCCTTGGTTTGTAATGTTCATCTGTTTTTGGAAATGGGCTCAAAGCAGAGCTGTGCATGAGATGTTGCAATACAGAACAGTTAAATGCTGCCACGTGGGCTTGCTTAAGTATATCAATAGTTATTTTCTTATGCTGTGTGTACAGATTAAGAATGAATGATTCAGAGGAAGAAGGAGTCACTCCTTGAAGTGGCCTGAAAATGAGATCTATTCTCTTTCTTACTCATCCCCAGATCTATCAAATCTACTTAGGAGAAGAGATGAAGACAATTATCACTGGTATTGGAGAAAGATGTCAGAGACTTCGGGGAATATGGAGTTTGCAAGGAAAATTTTGAGGTCAGGGAAGATTTATGGCTTGGCTTCGCAAACGAAGATCCGGGAAGGGCTCTTCCCACGTTCACTGCAAGCAATGAGCACAGCCTTCAGGCCTGCGCGGTGGATTTTTTAGGTGAGGCGCAGCGTGTGCGGAACTGGCTCTACCCTTTACACCTGAGGTTCATCTGCCAGGACCTAGCGAGCTTGGACGGTGACAGTGAAGTCCTCAGGTCGTAGGTTTGGTTAGAGTATCCTTCTCTTAGATGGAGCCTTACAAGGCTAAACGACCTCCATCTGCCCAGGTTTGGAGTCAGAGTTGTCCTTCTCCTAGGATGGTGCCCGAAGGGTAGTGAGCCCATCCTGCCCGTGGACACACTGTGTCTGACCCTTCAGCTGAGACCTGTCTGGCCTGGGAGACCCCACCGGAGGCACATGCCACCACCAGCACAGCTCTCAACCTCACAAGGGCACGGAAGATTCATGTAATTGTTTCAAATCCCAAATAATATAAAAAAAGTCAGGTTTGGTTCCATTTGAGAAAGAGCTGATAAGGGACCTAGTTCAGTTTCTTGAGAATTATTTTCTTTTCGTGTCATTTTCTAGATCAAAACCCCTGACTGAATGGGAACTAAGTTTCTTTTAACTTCAGCGAGGTCAGGACTTCCCTTAGTGATTGCCAAGTTTTATGTAAATGCTAGTTCTCAGGTGAGAAGCTAGGGGTTTTCTCTGATTGTGAGTGAACACTAGAATAGCCACAAATGAAGAAGGAAAACTATCCCACTTATGTGAAAATGTGAGTTCTCCTCTCTGATGAAAAGCCGTATTTCCTGCTTACCGTGGAAATCTCAGTCCTTCAACAGACTACATCAATGAAAACACATTCATCTTTCCACACCATTTAGGCCATTGCCTACTTAATGGAACATATAATGGGATGAAATTACCACCTGGTGGTTGAGATGCGGGATGGCTCCCAAGGGTATAATTATCTAGGTTGTTTTTTAGTATTCCAGCAGTAATGGCTATAGAGACGTATCCCTGCCTCTGGACTTAGTTCATATTATGACTTGCAGAAATCAGTGGCATTATTTTCCTTTGTGTTTTCCCTAGTTGCTGAAAAAGTCCGTTTCAAATATGAATTAACAGTATGTATGAGCTGAGGGCTGTGGAACTCTGGATTGAACTCTTCTGTTGAAGGAGCAGAGGGCAGATGAGGAAATAAGGAAGAGTAATGTATTAAGTTGGAAAAAGCTAGTGTCAAACCAGGACACAAGTGAAATGCTGCACTAACTTGGTTTTACATGAGACATGTTGCTGATCTAAGAAATGGAATAAACCAGCTTTTTATTGGAATCTGCAACTACTGCCAACACAGAGAATTAAGGTAAGTCCAGATACTGACAGTCAAAAAAGCCCATACCTTTGTATATTTTTAGAGTCTACTAAGGCAAGGAAGGAAAAAACTGGAGTTAAAGGGAAAAGGAGAAAGAGGTGGCACATAGACCATGCTCAACGCTTTCAGTTCTCTTGATCTAGAAGAGCAAAATTTGCTACGCAGGCGAGATGACCAAGCACAAAGACATTTAGTAAACATGAGGTGACAAGTTGATTCAAAAGAAGCTTCCAGAGAGACTCATGTAGAGTAGGAAAAATTCAGACACATTTTCTAAGAGGTACAAATCCATGCAAAGATGTAACACCAAACAATATGGCTAGTAGTAAGTTGCAACAGAAATAGAATCTGGGTGTGATATTGCAGAAAGATTTGGAAACGCACGTGCTGAGGCATATTTTCAAGGAACAGAGGGGACAACAGACCAGACACGTGTAACCCAGGTTTTGTTTAAGCACTTTTCTGAGAACCTTAGTTGGTTTAAGTAGTGCAGTGACTGTTTGCGTGGGGACAAACTGTCTATGACATAGAAGTGATTGCGATGAAATACTATGTTTTCTTTTTGTTATCAGAAATATGTGATCGAACTTGACAAAGTTAAAAAGGAAAGAAGGATGTTTGAAGGTAAGGATACTTTGGGGCTTTTCAGCATGCCAATAAAACTAGCTTGTGCTTCCCAGAAGGATGAAGGGTTGGCACAAAGTTGTGGCTGAACTGCTGCTATCATGAGAAAAACAGTGAGAGGGATTAAAAAATCAAAGTGCTGTGCTGGGAAGACAGCTGTGGAGAGTCAGTTTGCCATTGCTGTGAGTGACTGATGGTAGGAATCAGTCTTGTACTGACTGCTGCTCCAAAACTACTGTTCCTATATCCTTAAATTTTCCTTCCCATTTCTATATCTTCTTGAAATTGCTGTGTTAGAGAGCATCCTTGGAGACTGTATTTGTGTAGTGCTCATGATATAGTGGCAGTGTTTCAAAAAGAGCTAATGGCAATAAGAATCATTCCTGTGGCAAATGAAAAGATTATGTTGAGTAGCACTGAGAGGAAGGAACCCCGTGTTGTTACCAACAGTGGAGCCTGCTAGACTCTGGAATAGTCTCCTGTGGAATTGCTCTAGTCATTTTGAAGTAGACTGAACACAGCTCTAAAGAATGCACTGTTTTGTACTAGTCTCCAGTGAGATGGGCTAAGTGTAATCTACGGGCCATTTTTATCTCTTCCTTATGAATCTTCAGGAGTTGTAACCACACGTGTCATTACTTCAGTAGCTGAGGTCACAGAGCGCGGTCAGCTATCAGGATTTATTCTGCCAATTTCTGAATTTAAGCACCGTGTTCACCAATATGCTCCCTCCTTTCTGAGGAGGAGAAGTGTGAGAAAGGAGGGCAACAGGGCAGGGAAGCTGCTGAGTTAAGGCTTGTGGTTAGTATGCTGTGCAGACAGGCAAATCAATTGGCCCCTGCCTGGGCATCTTAATAGAAGCGTGTGGTTCACTGCAGTGCTTAAGTGCTAGCTTGCTGGTGATGGCATCTTCAGAGATGCTATTGATTACTTTTCTCTGTCTTCTGAGAAGAGATTCCAACTGTGTAGACAGCATCAAGGAGAGAGCTGGTGAAGTGCCCTCTTACAACTCTACAGGATTAGGATCAACAGTTTAATTTCCCCAAGGGCAGGCAAGCTGTCATTCTAATTCAGCCAGACTAGCATAGGAAAGACGAAGGAGATGACTGTTTGAAACATCCATTGATTATCTGAACAAGCCTGGTGTAAGGCCAGAGATGCTGTACTGCAAGAGCCACAGAAACTGAGGTGAGGGATCATGTGTTTGGGAAATGTCTTTTGAAGGAAATCCACTTTCAGAGTGAAACGGAAGAAAACAGTATGTGGCAGAATGACCTTTTCTTAGGGTGGAAGAGAATCCCAGATCTGGGTGGCATGAGGATGGGGGCGCTCTTATCCTCTGGCAATGCTAAAATACCAGACTGTTAAAAAAAAACCATGAAGGAGTAAGTGAACAAACATGATATTCAGTGTAGGAGTATCTTTTGGAGGCTGTGTGTTTGACTATATGTGCAAGCATCTGCTTATATGCTCTCCATTAGCAGTCTTGTGACTTTTAAAATTCAAGTGTTATAATGAAAAAAATGATGCAACAGAGTCAGAGTATATTTTCAAGAAAGGAAATGCAATTATATGTTTACGAGAAATTCCTTTAGATACAGAGTTGTACTTTAGAACTTTAATTCCTTCCTTCTCCCTAAAAAAAACCCAGCAATACTTGTATAAAAAACACCATGCTGACAAAAAATGAAGGCTATCCGGTTAATGTGTTTAATGTGGACTATCCAATGTGCCTTCCGACATCAGTATCTACACTGCAAATCTTCTGAGAACAGATATATTATGTCTCCTCTGCTGTGGTTCATTGTATAGTGACATCAAGAAGACATCCAGGTCTGAAGTAGCTTTATAGTTTCTTTTTTGAACAGACTGCTCATAAATATACCAATTAGTCACCAGCTCTATGCAGATTTAGACGCAAATTTTTGTTGGCTGTTGTATTGCCACACTGACCTTGTTATAACGTAGAAGTCTCTCCCTTGTTTGTTTAGGTGTGAAATACTTGGTATTTTGAGAGCTACTGAGAGTTAGTAAGACAGCTACATCTTTCCTGGGAATGACAATTTTACCAAAGATAGGTCCTGAAAAATGCAGCTGGTGCTTCTAACCTTGCACCCTCATCCCCCAAAGAAACCAGTATGGAGTGTCACATAACAAAAAAGCAGGAGAGGGTAAGGTTTTAGCTGGAGATTGTATATTGCATGAACGATTACTGGGATGCAAGGGAATCAGGAAGGCTGTCCAGAAAATATTTGAGTAGAATCTCTTCACCAAATAGATTTAGGTCAAGTTTAATACATACGAGGAAGTAAATGTTTACCTAAACCACAGGTAGTTCTACGAAGAACTAAATTATACCCACCTTGATTATAACACTTCCTGAAAGGTACTGCTGATTTGCACTTATGCAAAGAGCAACACTGAGTTAACGGTGGATTTGTCTGTCAGTATGTATGTGTAGGGGGAAGGGAGTGCTATTTTCTTTGCATTCACCACTTTCTTGTGTCTTGTTCCTCCTTTACAACAATAAATCAGCTGCCAAACCTGTTTTTTAATTCTGGGCCCCCATTGCCCTATGTTGACTGACATGCAAGAGATAAATGTCTGTGGGAGCTCATTGCTAGTGCAGTAACAAGGAGTAGGACCAACAGCGCAGCACCGAGGCTTACCTGCCTAATTAACAACCTTTTGGTGAAGCTGTCGCTGTTCTTTATGTGTGTGCAGAGCCCTGGGGAGGCTGAAAGGGATCTCCAGTTTGAGAAGCGATGTTTCTTTGTCTGAATAAACTGAGGTCAGGTGGATGTGGAACCCAAGAGCAACTCTTAGATGATCTTGATAATGTCAGTGACACTGGTAGAACAAAAAGTGGTGGTGGTGGGGAAAAAACCTCTTGTCCCAGCCTGTTTAGCTGAAGCTGCAGTGAATGGTGACAGGTAAGAAATCAGCATTGTTCAGTGGCAATCAAGTGGGGTAAAATATATATTGGTGTAAAGGAGGAACAAGACCCAAGAAGGTGGTGAATGCAAAGAAAATAGCACTCCCTTCCCTCTACAGTGGATTGCAGGCTTTGACAGGGGTTTGTGTTAATGCATCCCATGGCATGGGATTTCACATTTCAGTCGTGAAGTGGAGCGGCTACTTGGTCAGCAGTCAGTCTTAATTACACATACTGATAGAGCGTAAACCACACATCATATCACAAAACTGATTCAGGCAGAGACCACAGAAACTCTGCAGGTAGAGTGATAGGAGGATTGAATAAATTCATTTAAACTTAACCAGGTCAACCTGATAGTTTGTGTTAGATTAACCATTTCAGCATTCAGAGGCTAAAGCAAAAGAAATGTTTATTGAAAGTTGATGCAAGCACAGACTCTAGTGTATTTTAACATACCAGTTCATCTAAAAATTTTAGTTACAGCTGTGGTTGCAGCTAGTGGTCTTGCTGGCAAGGCCTAAGGACTGTATTAGAACTGAAGGGTGGGAGGTTTGGCTCATACACAGCCCTTTTCTGTGCTCTTGCCAACCAGTATGTGTATTCCCTGACTGTCAGTAATTGCAAGGTGGTGGTACTGTCATGCTGCTTTTGAGCTAGATTGGGCTGCTGCGCTCTGAAAAGGTGAAAATACTCCAGGCTCTTGAAAATTAGTCTTAGGAATTTACCTGTTTCTTGAACAGATAGGTAGCTTTTTGGAAAATATATAGAGGTTAAGCACAATCTAATCTTTTATTCAAATGTGTATTCAGGGAGAAAAAATCAGAGGTGTTTGGCTATACAAATGGGTGGATGATGGGGTGACGCCTCTGCCATGGACCTTGTCTAGCATGTTCTGCAAGACAAACTAGAACCCTTGAACCTCAATATTTGCAAAGCTGAGATTGTCTTTGTGCAATGCACTGCAGAAGTAAATCTAGCTATTTTTATCCCATTGTTCTTAACCAGTGGAACTTGGGACAAAGCTATCTACGCCTGTTCTACAACATTCTTTACTCAGTTTTGTCCTTGTTTTGTTTTTTTCTGAACTGCAGGAACTCAATTACACTGCATGATTTGGACCTTATTTGCCTGAAGCTAGCAGAAAAATGAACATTTGATGAAGATTGAATCAGTTTAAATGCATAGTAAAAAATAGATTCTGTCTGCGGACAAGGTGGAAATAAGAGCCAGCCCTGCTGCAGAACATCTTTGTAAGCCGAGGAGTTTGCAGTGTGTTTCAATGTGACCTCCCATTCCCCCTCATTATCTTCCACTTATTAACCCTGATCTAACTGTTATTGATAGCTCCATTATTCTGCTTGGGACAGCAGTGACAGTCTCGCTGACCTTGCCCTGGGTGATCAGAAACTCATTTAATGCTCAGCATACTCTTTGCAGAAGTATACTGAGGGAAAAGTATATTCAGCATGAGAAGCAGGGATGTGTTTTTACAAAGATTTCTTGAGGCACTATTAATTATCTCAAGAGGTCCATTGTGCTCCACTAAATATAGGAATACTTGTCTAAAATCTTCTTCAGTCTTAGAGATAAAGGTTGTATTAAGAACAAGTGAATAAGAATTGCTAATCCTGAGTTAATTGTAGGAAAATGGCCTAGGAAAGCAAGACTAAATGAAAAAATAAGGGTCTGAGATTTTACTTGCTTGCATGATTCTCTCTTTCTAGCCTGTCTACCTTTTGGGCAGTACCAGTAGCTGCTTTTTAAACACTCATTGTCACAGAGAATAAAATTTCACCTTCCACCCTGAAACTTTGTGTAGTCGATTTATTGGCAATGTGACAGCACTTCTGTTCTATGAAGAGTGTATCATCACAAGGATTGCACTCTATCAGGACCAGATCACGAGCACTTCATGTACGTGGAGAATAATTAATGCTCTTAGAAAAAAAAGGAATGAGAATTGTGTCTGTCTGGCTCTTCCATGAAGTCTGGAATTTTAAGGTACTTTGTCTTGTGCCACCGAGGCTTACATTTTGACATGTGAAGCTGAAACACTTAGGCTGTAGGTAATATTTCTGTAAATTTACATTGATTTATTCAAGCTTATATAGATATATTTATTTGTGATAAAGTCATAATGTATCTTTTTATGATGGAAATGAGTTTAAAAGTTCATTTTCTGTAGTAATAGTTTCCTTTTAGATATCTTAGTTTGAGCAGTGGAAATAGTCAGCTCATTGATTAATTACTGCTTTTAATTCCCAGTTTCAGTGCACTTGCATATAGCTCCATTGCTTGCATCACAGATATTATGCAGGAATATTTAATTGCTTTAAAATAAGGTCATTGATGGAACTAAAACAGATGTGCTTTCCATCTGCTCACAAAAACATGCGTATGAGTGTTCTGGTTTTAGAAAAATACTATTTCAAAAATCTAGTTTCACAATCAAACTAGACCTTTTAATCTTAACAGAGATAGTGTTGTTGGCATCCTTGCTAATTGAAGAAGGCTGATGTTTTCTGAAGACACTGGCTAAATTGCATATGGACACATGAAAAACTCAGGACATGTTCGTTATTTCAGTGATACTTCATGTTTTTGCTCCTTATGTTGGCAGGAAATTTATTCAAAATAAGTCATCTGTTGAATAGAGTGCAGGAGGGTGCAAAATGGTATTTGTCTAAAATGACAGGACCTCAGTTTTAAAAAAAAAAAGTTGTCCAAATAGTCTATCTAAAATGCATGTGTGTGTCATAGGGAATATCTCTGATGTTCATTCACCTGGATATATGGATCAGCATTGGAAGCAATACTGTGGCCCCTGTGGAAGTGATCTTTAGTGGATTTCTGATTCCTTGGATTTTGCTTTATTTATACCTTTCAAGCCATTGGCTCGTGATGCACTACTTCTTTCTTTAGTGTGTCCTCAGTAGTATCTAAGTTGTAACAGATTAGCAGCTACTGAATAACCGAAGGTAGAAAAGTCAAACCATATTCTTCTTAGCATTGACATATCTCTTTGATGCCTTTTTTCAGGGATTCCTATTTTAGCAACTGATCTGAGGCAGAAATAGCCAGATGAAACCATGTTTATATGGATAAAGTGTGACAGCGAGGCAGAGGCTCGGTAGGTGTTGTTTATGCTGAGTTGACTTTGTCCTTGAAATTTGACTAAGAAGTCAGTGGGGAAAGGAATGGGAAGGAATGGGGAGGAATAAATTCAGGCATGAATTATGTGTTTGCCCTTTAGAAACATTGAAAAGATCTGAATATGGTTTCCTATGTGTGTTAGCTTGAGCTGTCCAAGCGTTACTGTAGGAGAGTCACAGAATAATTTAGACTGGAAAAAGACCCTTAAGATCATCAAGTCCAATGATAAACTTAACACTACCAAGTCTACCACTAAACCACGCATTATGTTTGCACATCTTTTAAATACCTCCAGGGATGGTAACTCAGCCACTTCCCTGGGCAACCTGTTCCAATGATTAATAACCCTTTTGGTGAAGAAATTTTTCCTAAGATCCAGTTTATCCTCCTCTAGTGCAACTTGATTCTGTTTCATCCTATCACTTTCTGCTTGGGAGAAGAGAATGACCCCCACCTCACTACAATGTCCTTTCAGGTAACTGACCAGCACCCCCACAGAGGGTTGTTGTCACCCGAGCATAGGACCCAGCATTTGACCTTGTTGAACTTCATACCATTGGCCTCAGTCCATCAATCCAGCCTGTGCAGATCCCTCTGCAGAGCCTCCCTACCTTCAAGCAGATAAACACTCCCATCCAGATTGTTGTCTGCGAACTGACTGAAGGTGCAGGCAATCCCCTCATCCAGACCATTGATAAAGATGTTAAAGAGAACCGGCCCCAACACTGAACCCTGCAGACCACTGCTTGTGACTGGCCACAACTTCATTTACCACCTGTCCAGGGCCCGGCCATCCAGCCGGTTTTTTACCCAGCAAAGAATACACCCATCCAAGCTGTCAGCAGCCAGTTCCTCCAGGAGAATGCTGTGGAAAATGTTGTTGAAGACTTTACTGAAGTCCAGGTAAACAACATCCACAGCCCTTCCCTCATCCACTAAGCGGATTGCCT
>NW_010408635.1:96098-109197 GCF_000710305.1 Buceros rhinoceros silvestris | reverse complement strand
TGTCATAGGAGGAGATCATGTTAGTCAAGCAGCACCTGCCTTTCATAAACTCGTGCTGGTTGGATCTGATCAGCTGGTTGTCCTCTACATGCTGTGTGGCAGCAATAAATGCAAGGAGAATTCTGAATGTAGACATTCTTATACAAAAGAAATTGATCAGTTACTTAATCCAGCATACTGCCTTCTTTTACTCTGAAATGTTGGATTATTGGATCACATCAGAACTTCTGCCTCTCTGACTTATCAAAAGGTTTTGCTGGAAATTTCATTCTTATCCAGTGGTCTAGGCTATTAAATCTAGCCTAAAATATTAAGATAATTTTTTCTCCAGAGTATCCTGGCACTTAAATTCTGATCTTGGATAAATCCTACAATAATTCTGGAAGATTCTGGAGCCTTCAGTGAGATTTTTTTCCTCTGTAGTGGATAAGGAGTTTCCAGGAAGTGGAGGCTTTTACTTTTGAAACAACTCATTAGTTTACTGGTTTTTGTGGCTAAGCTAGTGTTTTTTCTAGAGAACTCACTTTCTATGCTCACATTTGTTTATGTAGGGTGATTCTAAAATTAACACATTGGTTTGGAGGGTGGGTGGGTGTCCCCCGTTCTAAGTCTGTAGTTTGTCTTCGCATTTCCCAGAAAGTAACTTCTGAATGCTTTTTAAACACTGGTATTGTTGCCACCCCATGTCCATGTCCTAGCTGACTTTAATGCGCTTGAATGAAAGCAGAGCTGGAATAAATGTGTGTGAGTTTAGACTGCAGCTATATCTCAAGTCTCCTTCTGACTGTGCTGCTGGGAAAACCTTGAAGTGGTGAGGATGAAGCTTTGTAAGGGGCTGTGATCACTTGTCCTCTTGTTAGCTCACTGTAACCTCTCCAACAGCTACCTCTGGGGAAGAGGTGGCAGTTTTGAGCTTTGAAGCGGATTATTAATTATTCATTTCTTCATTGCCTAAATGAAGGTAGTATGAATTTTAGTAACTGGATCCAGAATTCACTTTCTTCCAGTTGATGTTTTCAATGAAGTTGAATATTAATCTATCATTTTTTCACCCTGTCTCTCCTCCTGGTCCTCTTTCTCCTTTCTGATCTCTAAGGGCTGTTTGGTATTGTATTGGCCATATAGTTTTCTATCCTCCTCACTATTTATGCTCCAACTCAGTTGTCTTGATTGCTCCTGCCTCACTGCTGGTGCCACAAAAGCCTGCACTCTGAGTGTGCTCTTTTTCTCTTGATGCTCTGTGGTATCAGTATAGGTTCACTGCTCTCAATGAAAGACAATTAATACGTAACTAGTAGGAATGAAAGGATAGATCATGCTGGGTGAATCTCCCACTGAGATGAGCAGAAATGTTACTTCAAAAGAACTGAAAATTTCACTTTCTATAGTAGCAGTTTGGTTCATAGTATGTCGTGATTGTAGGGCCTGACAAGAAAGAAGGAGGGTGATTACAAAAATAAAATCTAGATCTGTACATGCATGTATCTTTAAGGGTGTTTGTTTAAAATCTAAGCATGGGTCAGGAAGTGCATTTGAACCTAAAGTGCACTGTCCCCAAACGATGTCAATTGTCTGAGTTGTACTGAGATGGATCTGCTATTGCTTTAACTAACCACTCTAATAATTACCCGAGGAACTGATTTTACTGTAGCACTACCCCAGGATTAAGATATATGCTTATTTTGCCTCTTCGCAGCAGAAATCTGGAATGTGTCTGTGGTAAATCTGTGACACACTTTTGAGCGCCACAAAATGATTTTGAGTGCCAAAATCATTTCACTTTCATTGCTGAATTTCAGGTAGAATCACATCTCAGAGCTTAAGCTATTCTGGTTTGGCCATTTAAAAACATAAACCTAGAAGCGGAGGAAGATGGTAAAGAAAGGAATATTAAGGAGAAAAATGTTCTCAGAAAAAATATTTGGAATCACCTGTAACTGCTGAAAATTGTTAATTTTGTAAAAATGTAAATAAAATGTTGATTTTCAGTGGTTCCTAAGGTGTTCCTAAACTCCTCTCCATCTTTCTTATTTCAGTGGTGACTAACTGTGGGATTATTAAAGTTTTAGTGTGGTTGATTTGTTAACAGTTTTCTAAATTGCAATTTTTTTTTTTTTAATCTTTCAGGAAGCCTGGTTGTTTCTGGCACTAAGTACCATCTTACATCACCAGTGTGACTGGAGCAAAAAGAGACAGACTCTAAATCTGTCCAAACACATCACTGAAAGATTACAAAGGTAGTGGAGAATGAACGCATGGAAAAGCCCTCATCAGGTATATTCTGGTACATGCGTAGTATGACTCCTTCATGAAAACACACTAAGAACCAGTGTTGATGTGTGTGAACAGTGCAGAGACTCTTGGCACAAGAGCCTTCAAAAGGGTGGAAAATTTCCAAAGGCCCCAGCTCTAACGGAACTTTCAGTTTGCTCAAATATGTCGTTGCTAAGCATGAGAGCTTCAGTTTTTCAAAGACTTACTGGTTAAATGAGTTTTCCTAAGTTCCATAAAAGCCCTCTCTCTGGTTGCAAAAGAAGTCCCCTGGCTTCCCTGCTAAACTTCAGTGTCTGATTCATAGCAGGAAGGCAGTAAAGCATTTTAAAGAAAAGAAAGTCTCACAGTTATCTTAATACAACTAAATATTTCCTGTGGATATATTTTCAGAAACAGCTTTTTGGTTAACTCCTTGTTTGTTAAGCAGTAGTAATGGTGAGCAGCCTGGCAGATACCTGGCATACAAACTTAAATTCAGACTATGTAAGTGGCATGACATCATAACCTCTAAGGCTGCCAGACAATTTTCATTTTAATGATAGGTAGCACTGTCAACTTGACTGATAATGAATCTAGTTTATGGAGTGCAGCCTGCTATTTCGGGAAAGAAATGTAGATGCTCATTTGCTCACAGAAGGGTCACGCGTCATCCTCCCCACTCAGGCCTTATTCCGTGAGTACAGATGGAGTTTTGACGGAGTAAGGATTGCATTATGAATGCATAGGAGAAACTAAGGCTGCAGAAATGGTACATGATGCTGCCTGACAAAGAAGAAAAAGATTGTTTGAGAAATTGTTCAGATAATTTGTCTCGCAATCAAAAAATAAGTAGTTTCGTTGACTGGAAAGACCTCAGGCTTGTTTACAAAAGGTGTACGCCAGTCTGTATTTCTGCTGTGCAACAGAGGACCAGGACAACGAGCTCCTGACGCTAGAGGTCATGCATTGATACGTGGATATTCTGCGCAGATATTTTGGAAACCCGTGCGAGCTGGATATTATCTTTAATTTTGAAAAAGCTTATTGTATTCTCGATGAGTTTGTAATCAGTGGAGAAGTACAAGAAACTTCAAAGAAGTCTGCTGTGAAAGCCACAGGAGATGCTGACATGCTGCAGGAGACAGTGGAAGAGTACATGAACAAGCCCACATTTTAATGCTGAACCTCCCTGGAGAGTGAGCTGCTGTGTGCACCTGGAGAATGCCCTTCCCAAACTTGCCTCCCAATGTGCCAGATCCTCAGAGAAGTTGACATAGAGGAGATAGGAGCTGGCCTTTTTCAAGGAAAGCTTAGGAAGCTGTGGAATCACTATCCAGCCAATTAAGTGATATGTCATTGTGAAAATCCGTGCTAAATCTTTTCTGAGTTAAGAATTTCATTAAAAGACAAAGGAGCTATCTCTTCTTCAGCGAGTTTTCAGGAAGGATGTGGCTGCTGAATCCATGCATAATGCTGGAGATAAGTAGTATTCAGTTTTCCTTGGCCAGGAAGGATCATTTCGCCTAGCCTTGTGTATGTCGGGGCCAGTTAGACTCAGGCAGTTTTTCTTGTATTGCATCCAGCACCTTGTGCTGGACTGAAGTTTATGGACTCAAAAAAAAATGTTCGTGGAGAAATTAGCAATCTGCTACTTTGGGTAGTTCATTTGAAGGTGTTTTTTAATTTGTTTTTTTAATCCACACTGTTAAAATGTTCCTTATTGTATTAATTTTAGTTTTATTTTAATTTCCAGGATTTGCTTCTTGATTTGTCTTTCTGAATTAGACTGAAAGACTCCTGTAATAGAAAGTAGCATCTTTCTATAGCAATCTGTTGTTGTGAAACAATCAAATTACTCTTACTATTCTAGTGGTGAAAGTGGTTAATATCTTTAGTTTCATTTAAAATTGCCTGAAAAGCAGTTTGTCCCTGGTTCTATATTCGTCTTCATACTACTCTGTGTCCTTACCTTCTCTGGAAACCTATAATCTTCAGCTTTTTTTCAAATTACTGTGGAACAAAGTATTGTAGCACTAAAAAGGAAATAAAGACTCCAACTTTGTTTAGAGAAAGAAAGACACACTGTTCCAGAAATGTTGAAGCCTGTATTACACTTCACGATTCAGTGGGGGGAAAAAACCTGCTAAAGTCAGTACATCTTAAAGAACAGCTGGAAGTGCAGTGTACGTTTCTGCTGTGTAACAGCAGACTACTGACCAAAGGATATTGAGTGCCTTGCACTTGGAGATACCAAGAGTGATTTACTGATATTACTGAGTAGGTTTTGCAGCGGTGTTGACAAAGATAAAGTCATGTCCTCTTTCTGCAGAGGAGAAAAGAGGCAGGCTGAGTGACATGAGGCAACTGACATGAGTCTGAGGGAAAACTGAACCCAGAAGCCTCAAAGCTCAGTTCCGTGAGTTCTCAGGTTGATACCCAGTAAGAATTAACTGATCGTGGATTTGAAAAATACCACCTGACGCTTTTTTCTTGGAAAAATCATAGAACCATAGAATCATTTAGTTTGGAAAAGACCCTTAAGATCGTCGAGTCCAACCATAAACCTAACAAATGTTGCTTTGTGTCAAATACAGAATTATCATACCAGTTGTGAGATCTTCTCATGTAAGTGAAGAGAGGTGCAAAAGTGCTACAATTCTATTCAGCATAATTTCAAGTTTAAATCCAGTTACTTTTCTTAGTACTAGTCAGTTCTTGGACGTAGGTGTAATTGATCGCTAATGCAAAACACACCGCTGTTAGGCAGAAAGGCAATTCGTCTCATGTTAGCTTCTTTATTTCAAAGATGTAAAATACTCCAAGTCAGGTGAAAATGAAGAGTCTAAAATCCCACACTGTGAATCACCGGTCATTGCCACACTTTCTCCATTTCCAAAGGTGAAGGATATTATTTACTTTTATGAACATTCGAATATTTCAGCTGTGATGAAATAGCCACCTTGTGCTTTGAAAGGAAACGTAGGACAGCTGATGTTCCATCGTGTCTGAAAGGCACTGAGGAGCCAAGTCAGAAAACAAGTAATTAGCATTTATGTACACAGCAGGGTGCCAGATAAGAGAATAGTAGCAGCCAATGAGAAAATGGTGGTTTAAGAAAATACCTAGATTAAATGAATTTTTGATACAATGACAGGTCTCAACAACGAATATAGGTGCAGTGATCAGATCAGGCATGGTAGGAATATGCATGTCGCAGAGAATTTATACCAATGCATACAAGCTATTCTGCAGTAATAAAAATAAATGCTCAATAGGTTTTAGTGGAGTGTATTTTAAAAATAGATCTTATGGCAGGATTCTACAAATCATGCAAGATACATAGTCACATTTATTATTTGCATTTTGGAGAAAAGGAATTGGAAATACAGGGTAAAATTATCTATCCCAAATTATAATAGAAGATCTGAGATAGAATCCAAGTTTTTATCCTGCGCTTCTGCTCCTAAAATATGTTAGAGGATGGAATTGTTTCTTCTGCCTAAGAAGCAGCACCATTATTGAACCATTCCTGGTATAAAGAAAACAAGAAAAGAAAGTATGCATCGATTCTCAGTGGATTAACCTGCTGTCAGAATTTAAATCCTGCTTGATGTTGTTCACAGAAATTACCAGAGACTTCTACCTTTCATTTAACTGTCACAGATTCAAATTAACTTAGACCAATAAAGCAAAACATGAAATTATGAACAACTAGCTTTAAGCTGATTTCAAAAGAAAATGGCACACTGGGACATAAATAAATAAATCTTCTACATATAATTGTCAATATGAAATTAAAGGTTTCATTTCTTTGACACTTCCTTTCTCACAAAATTTTGTGGGTTTGTTTTTTTCTTTTTCCTTAAACCTATCGATCAATTGTTTTTTCCTTAGTTAAACAGTCCATATGATAGGAAAAAAAAATTGGTATCTAGTGCTACCATTCTGCAAGGGCTGGTGAGCCTAGAGAAAGAGAACTGGGGTTTGGGGGTTATGTATTCATCTCATTCTGAAACTGGAGCTGCTTTAGACAAATCACCTTCATTTCTTGTTCTTTAGCTCCCCAAACACAAAAGGGAAATAAATGCTTCCCTCCCTCAAGCAAATGCTGAGAGGCTGAGATGGAAATTACTGGAGAAGGATGAAGCTTTGTGTAATATTATTAGCTTCGTTAATCCAGGTCAGCCCATTTGTTTCTCACAAAGGCTGTAACAGAGCTGAACTGCCTCTGTTCTCCTTTCTTCAGTGTTCCCCATCCTGTCTCCAAATTGAACAATTTTAGCTGTTGCTAAAGGGTTTAAAACTCTTGATTTAAAGGGTTTAAAACTTCCACAAAGATGCATTATGGGCACTGAAGTGATTACCCTGAACAGGCAGAAAAAGGCAACCTAACTGGTGATTGCATTCCCATGTCTGCCTCTCAGCCAGGCACTCGCTCTACTGACTCACTGCTTCAACTCGGAGAGCTTTATTCATTAGTAAGGTCCATTCAAGCATTTAATGGAGCTTTTTACATTGAAATAGCTTTGTTTGCTCCTATCTATCTTTTAGGCTTCTTTTGCTAAAGACAAGTCCTTTAAAAGGATGTAGTTTTGCTATGACTCTACTCAGCGCTCCCCTGTGTAGGTGTGCTGCCCCTCACCTGCAAATGGAAAAAGTACCCAATAAAGCAAAATTGTGTCTTTTTTTTTTCTTTTAAATTTCCAGGCAAAACATTAAGAAAGTTCAGATGGTTGTTGCATATACTAAGATGCTATTGTAAAGCTTTGTTTTAAAACACTTTGAGGAGCTTGGAGGATTGTAGCAGTCTGTACTTTTTTTGTTTGTATGATTCCTAGGGAGTTGGGCCTTGTACTAGATTATACCTACAGTCACATTCTAAAATTAAAAGTAACCAATTATTTTGATTTTAATAGACTTTAAAAACTCTCAGAAATACAGCCCCTGAACAGGGAGAAAAAGATTGTTAGAAAATTCTAGAAAACACATGAATTTAGAATGAAACCCAAGTCACAGTGCAAATAACACACAGCTAAGAATAATGGCAATAATATATTCAAATGAAGCATAAGCTGTTTCATTGAAAAAAAGCAAAATTGAATTTTTAATTATTGAAGATCCACATACGAGTTCACCTCTTTACAGACTTCTGTATGGACAGTATGATTAAGCTAGGAGCTTAATTCTGCTGGGGGAAAAAATCCCAGTGTGTCAGTCCTTAACAAGAAAGCAGGAACCTTCTCATTTAACTCTTTCCGCCTCAAAGACGCAGTTGAGTAACTGAAGATTATGATTAACTTCCCTGGACCTCGAGATTGCAGTCCATCTGGGTGTAGAAGTCTCAATGGTAAAGTCCTGTGGAGTCAAACCTCTTTTTCTGTTCAAGGCCATGAATGTTTTTCTGCTGAATTTTAGATTTGAAATTTAGTTCAACCTTATATATATGTGATCCGTGTTTATTTTTCACTTTTTAGATTCTGATCTCTAGTCTCTGAGTCCTGGATGCAAGAAAATTTCTCTTCCTATTGTGATACACAGAACTCTTCTGGGCTTCCAAATTATTGATTTTAGACTTTGAAGGCTCAGTCCTGATCCCTTTTAAATAGACTTAATCCTGTTGTCAGTTAAGGCTTACTTTAATTTGGAGGAAATACCCTATTATATATGCAAAGGCAAGCTGCCTGGTGTTGGTTTCATTTTAGGCTTGAGTCTTATTTCTTTAAATGATTATGGGCTGTCAAACTGTATTCAATAGTAGTTCAATTTGTCTAGGGTTAGGGGTAGGATACAGTGTCAGCTTGAGTCTTCCAGTCAAGGAAGTTCAGAACTTGACTATCATGATCCAGTTCTCTTCTTCTGTTGCATCCCCTGCTGTTGTCCAAAATATTAGTATTCTACTCTAAACAGAATCAAGACATCCTCTCCAAAACACTCTGAAAACATTTATGGATGTGTAATAACTGTGTGGTAAGTACTGTTTGACTCTATGTCGTTGCTCGGTGGTGATAACACATGTAACTCAGACAAGAAGTTTTTACTTTTTAATATCTGTATTTGCTTGCACTTCTTGACTAAGGAATACTTCTTTAAATTTAAAAATATGTGCCTAAGTATATATACAGGCCAATAACAGTCTATTAGCTTTCGCATCAGCATAGTTTTCCAACTGGAATGAAATTAAATTTATATTTGAGACACCAAGCAAATGATATAGTATGGTGATAGGCCAATTTTTTCCTTAGTACAATGTTTATAAAGTCTGTGATGCTACTCAGGGGATAAATTTAGTGGATAAAGCCAGATCTTTCTCTGGTATAAATCAGCCTGCCACCTCTAGTGGCAAATAAAATCATGTTTTGCTATTTCATCAATTATGGAAATAACCAGGGAGATAGTATAGAGCAGAAAAAAAGATGTCTCTTTTTATGGGATTTAAAGTCTTTAAAAATGTACCGCAAGCCCATTACATGCTTGGAATAGCTGAAGCTGTTACTTGTCTCAGATAGGTGTTGTGGCAGCCAACTCCTTCTGGTTAAACCCTTATCAAAAAGCCAGTAGGAACCTACACCGTTTCTCTTCTTTTAAACTAATTGATTTTCACATTTGGATCTAATTGCAAGCCATAAAACCCATAGATAACACGGAAACATTTTTCTATGGCCAGTTTTGGCTTTAAAGAAACAAATGGGGGCTCCCACTTACTGCATAACTCAGAGGCAATGATTTTTTCATTCTGCTTCCTGTAGTCACTCATCTCTAACTGCTTAAAACTCAATAGTACCACAACATTTACTAGTAACATTTAAGCCAACCTAAATATGGGCCTGAATTTACACCCTGAAGCCTAGGAGACCAGATCTACCAGGGAAAATCTGAAAACTTTGTTTAATTCTGTAGCCTTGACTTGTCCAAAATTCATAAAAAGAGTTAGGCTATGCTTCTGACAGTGATCCATGTTTTGCCAGATGGGTACAAGCATCATTTGCCAAATGCACAGCATATTTCGTTGTGAAATACAGGAAAAACACTATGCGAGCATGTCAGAATGCTTTTGACTGATAAATACACAGGTGTGTGTCTGAGGTTTGAGCGATCTTTCCCCTTTGGGTTATCTGTTTAGATCAATATAAGTTCTGGGTGGATCAAACGGATCATTTCCATTTCAGAATTATGAAAGATATGTTTAGATTTACCCCATGAGATTATTCTGTTTATTGGCACATAGTGAAATCTCCAAGAAGAAATCTGTGCATACTCAGAGAGAGATTCCCCAACATTGCATTTGGCTGGTGGTACTTGTTCTACAGTATAGAGAGGCCGTTGTTTCAAGGGCTGTTAATCCACAGAACAAAATCATTCACAGATAAAAAGATTTTAAATGGTATTTTTGGCATAATCTTTACAGTGGCCCAGAGAACAGAACTCACAGTTGTCTGGTGTATTTTTACAGACCTGTACAAAATAGTTTAGATAACAAACCTGGCTCAGATTTGTACCTCTCTGTAAGTTCTAGCTGTTCTACACTGCTTGTTCAGCAGCTGTCTTTCTTCATAACTGGGTTTTGGCAAAGAAATTGTATCAAGTTCATGTACAGTAAAAAACATTCAACAAAAAGAAAATGAAGAAAATAAATATCTTTGCATTTCTGTCTGTGAATCCAAATCGTAGAATAGAAAAGTCTGTTCCTTGAACCAATGAAGCTATTCAGTAACTTAGAAGATGGTCTTGGATGTATCTATAGCTCCTTGCGGAGCTTTGCATGAAAGCATTTGTCATTTAATTTCACATAATTATGAGTCAATGAAATGTGAAAATGTCAACAGTTGTTCCATATTTTTTTTTGGCATAGCAGCTGATTCATAGGGTGCTGCTTTGCTTTGATGTCATTATTAGGAAAAAAGAAATGTGAGAAATGAAGTAGAACTTCAGCATTTGAATATCACATGTTGGATTTTCAAAGTTTGCTCAGAAAAGCAAATGGAATTGACAGTAGAGACCTTTCGCTGTGATTCTGAAGAGGCAGGAGCTGCAAATTGCCTGGGACATCACATTTTGCATGGTCTCTCACATTGGAACAACTGTTGTACTAAGCACTATCCTTTCTGTGTCTCTTTGTGCTTCATCAGGAAAACACAAACACAGTGTGAACAACCCGTAACAACATTACAGAAAATGCTTGGATGGGATGCAGCACGGGTTCCTGCCCCTTCATTGCTCTATCATCTATTTATTCACTAATTTCTTTTTGGAATGTCTGGCTAGACTTCTGTCCTCGGTAGTACAAGGTGTGGATCACGGTGGAGCACTTCCTTTACCTTGTAAGTTTTGGTCTCCACTTGAAGGGTACTTCAGTACTGGCTTTCCAGTTTGCATGGAATAATGGAAGCAGATTTAGGTTTCATTTGAACTTGCTTACTGGCTGATACTGTGGGGAAACTGAATGACACAGTCAGGCAGAGGTCAAATACATGCTGTGATTTAAAGAGAGATTGCTCAGAGGTACTTTGGTTAGAAGGTGCCCGGGAGACATGGCAGTTACTTTGATTGGATTTGGGCCTTGATTACTTATTATTTTTTATAATGCAAGTGACCATTATTGTCATGTGGCCATAATGGTGCTGAATTAAGCAAGCAGTAATTTTCTAAGTTTTTCCACTTTTCTAGTTTAACATGCATTCATCTTTCCTATATCAGAAGAAGGTGTAATGAAAACCACTGTATTAGTTACAAGCTGTCTGCAGTGAAGAATTTCAATTACTGTGGTAGAGTGACAGCATGACACATCAGAATAACAAATGCATGACTGGTCCATTTCCACTGTCATTCTTATCTGTACTTATCATACAAAGGAAAGGGAGAGGGGAAGGGAGGAACTAACCTTCTTCTTTTAAAGATAACGGTAGAAGGCTGCCCATGGCTTGGATGAGTGTACTCTGCTGGATGGATAGCCAGGCCCAAAGTTGTGGTGAACGGAGTTAGATCCAGCTGGTGACCTGTAGTGGCAAGCAGTGTTCCCCAGGGCTCGATATTTGGGCCGGTTTATATACTTATCAGTGATCTGCATGAGGGGATTGAGTGCACCCTCACTAAGTCTGCGGATAACACCAAGTTGGGCAGGAGTGTTGATCTGCTGGAGGGTAGGGAGGCCCTACAGAAGGGCCTACAGGGTCCCTCAGCTGAGGCCAATGGTATAAAGTTCAACAAGGCCAAGTGCCAGGTCCTGCACTTGGGTCAAAACAACTCACTGCAGTGCTACAGGCTTGGGGAAGAGTGGCTGGAAAGCTGTCCAGTGGAAAAGGACCTGGGCTCGCTGGTCGACAACTGGCTGAACATGACCCAGCAGTGTGCCCAGTTGGCCAAGAAGGCCAATGGCATCCTGGCTTGTATCAGCAATAGCATGGCCAGAAGGAGGAGGGAAGTGATTGTCCCCCTGTACTCAGCACTGGTGAGGCCACACCTTGAATACTGTGTCCAGTTTGGGGCCCCTCACTCCAAGAAAGACACTAAGGTGCTGGAGCGTGTCCAGAGAAGGGTAATGAAACTGTTGAAGGGTCCAGAGCACAAGTCCTGTGAGGAGTGGCTGAGGGAACTGGGGTTGTTTAGCCTGGAGAAATGGAGTCTCAGGGGAGACCTTATCACTCTTTACATCTGCCAGAAAGGAGGTTGTAGAAAGGAGGGGGTCAGTCTGTTCTCCCAAGTAATAAGCGATAGGATAATGGGAAATGGCTTCAAGTTGTGCCAGGGAAGTTTAGATTGGACATTAGGAAAAATTTCTTTACAGAAAGTGTTTGAAGAGGCTGCCTAGGAAAGTGATGGAGTTCCCATTGCTGGAGGTATTTAAAAGACATGTAGAGGTGGTGCCTCTTTCACGGGCACCCCCTTGTTGTGGGGAAGGAGCTTGCATGCCCCTGTGAGGTTGAGAGCTGTGCTGGTGGTGGCATGTGCCTCCGGTGGGGTCTCCCAAGCCAGACAGGTCTCAGCTGAAGGGTCAGACACAGTGTGTCCACGGGCAGGATGGGCTCACTAGCCTTCGGGCAGCCATCCTAGGAGAAGGACAACTCTGACTCCAAACCCGGGCAGATGGAGCTCGTTTAGCCTTGTAAGGCTCCATCTAAGAGAAGGACACTCTAACCAAACCTACGACCTGAGGACTTTGCTGTCACCGTCCAAACTCGCTAGGCCCTGGCAGATGAACCTCAGGTGTAAAGGGTGGGGCCAGTTCCGCGCACGCTGCGCCTCACCTAAAAAATGCACCGCGCAGCCCTGAAGGATGCACTCACTTTTGCAAAGCCCTCTAGCAGCCATCAGCACGCTTCCAGTAAGAGTGGGGAAAACCCTTCCCAAATCTTCATTCGCGAAGCCAGGCCATGATGATGATGATGAGATGTGGTCCTTAGGGACATGGTTTATAGTGGACTTGGCAATACTGGGTTAACTGTTGAGCTTGATGACCTTAAGGGTCTTTTCCGACCTAAACAATTCTATGATTCTAAGATAAAGTAGAGGATGGAAAGGCAGCCACCAGCTATGAACTTATCGAACAACAGTGTCAAGGAGTCCTTCAATGGAAACTGTCCTGATCAAATCAGTTTTCATATAATCAGTTCTGCTGCTTGCCGCTGCATTATTCATCAGATGTAGAGGACCAGCTGGCAATCTGTTGTCATAAGCAGGATTTTGAATGACTTAGTAATACAAGTTCTACTGGTGATTCCTGTAGCCATACAGGAGTTCCTTTATGCTGCTCCCTTTAGAGCAGTAAGGACTGGTTCTTGTCCTGCTGATCTGTCTCTAATAGTTTTGTCTTCTCTGCTTCAGAATTATCTTTGCCCAGGTAGGGGGAAAG
>NW_010408635.1:42505-95992 GCF_000710305.1 Buceros rhinoceros silvestris | reverse complement strand
GGAAAGAGTTTGTTTGTTTAATGATGTCAGTGGGGTAATCTCCAGACTTGCAATCTACCCAGCTCAGTTCCCTGTAGCTGTATATCGCTGCGCAAGTATCTTTCCTGCCAAGTATCTCTGGAGCAATGACACAAGTCCCGACCTCTTTCTGTAATGCCTTCCATACTTCAGTACTCAAGATTAACACCATACTGAGTATATAGATACACAGTGGGGCTTTTCTCCTCTGTGTGTGTCTGCTATAAAACAGGGAAAGTCAAGGTGGAAGTGTTTGAGAAATCAGTAAATCACTGGGTGGGGATTATTTTCCCTTAGAAAAAATAATTACTTTAAAAGCGATAGACTTTTCTAGCATGTTAGAATTATAAATACTGCAGCAAAAGGGGGCCCTAATCCCTTCTAATCCATCCCATGTCTACCAAATGTAATTTGAGGTTTTAGGTGCTGATTCTGGCCATCTGTACTGTGCGCAGAACAAGATGAGCTTGGTGTTGTATTTCAAAATGACTGAAAGATGCAAAGTAAACAGTATCAAAGATGAAAAAGCAGCCTGGAACTTTAAATGAACTCTTGGGATCTGATTCATGATTTCTGCTTGACAGTGGCCTTTTATGTTAGTCTGAATATGTGACATGAATACCCACAAGCAAACCTGATGAAACATGCCACATGACTTTCCAGCTGTGTTTGTAGCTTCTTCACCTGGTTTCTTGAAGATGCTACTGGTAGGCTGTTGTATTTTATTCATTATGATAGATTGGATGTAATGTTTCAAGAAAATTTTTTGGTATATTGTTATAATAATCAAGATAATTTTTTTTTATTATGTACCCGTACTTGTTCCCAGATACAATTCCTTTAAAGCCTTAGAGAATTTCAGTTGAGGTTTTTAACAAGAGAGCTTGATTTTTAAGCATATGAAAAGATACTAATTGTTTAACAAAGGCTGGATTTGATAAGACTATTCATGTTACATGGAAACATCCTGATACTTTTTCTTAATTGCTTTAGATTTCTACTGTCCAGTTAGACAGACAATTTAACAGTCATTCAGTCCCCAAAAGAATGCTCTTTTCTCTGATGGAAAAGAAGACTTTGGTCTTTGCAAGTAATGTGCGCAGCTCATTGTGCTGCACTTTCGTGGCTTCTCATTTGGTCTCTGTGGCAAAGTTCCTTTCATATCTACATTGCCAGAATGCTACCCTAAAACACTTTATTATGGGGCTGGATGGCTGTCCGTGCTGGATAAATCCCAGTTTCTTTGTCAGCAGTTGATTATGCTGCGTTTGGGATTGTGTTTGTGTGTGATTACTGTTGTGAGCTGATCTTCATCTCAGTTGCAAAACCCCCTGTACTTTCATGCTGGTTTTGTGGCATCTGTGTTTCATATTGCCTGGAATTCGTGTTTCTGTATTAGGATTTAATAAATAGCCTGTTTAGTTTGAATTAACTGAAGCTGCTAAACCACATGAAATGACTCAAGGATCACTCATTATAATGTTTTTTATTATCGTGTATTCCTTGCAGGTACAGCACACAAAGCTGTTTGGATATTTTCCATTTTTCTGCAATTCTGGAGAATTTAAAGTCTTGTAGATCTTGGAGCTTCTCCTCACTTCCTTCACACAATTCACTCAAGCCCCTGACAACATGCACTGTTCAGAATTCTATCCAAACAGAGAGTTTTATGTCTTCAAAGTTGAGTATCATAGTCCTTTGACTTCAGTTTTGTTACAAGTGAGACTTAAAGCTCCCACTACTTGTGTACTTTGTCAACTGCAATTTCATCATCCTTTTAACTGGACAGAACACAGAGTTCTCGAGATAACTGATACTCTGTAAAGAAGTGTTGACTAACCAAGCCTCAGACTTACCTAGAAGCTGAAGCTGTTCCTTGGTTTTCACATTCAAATTTTAACCATGTTTTAACTTTGGAGTAATTAAGATACATTTCCACTTAGGACAAATATGACTCTAAATAATTGTTAGCTTTAGTTACAGTTAAAGAAAATCCAAACATATATTTCCTGTTGGCTATCCCGCATCAAATCTCAAGTTAAACCAAACAGTATGGTTTTGAAAAAAAAAAAAAGGGGGGGGGGAAGGGGGAAGGGGGGGATAAAAAAATGTTTCAGCTATTATTTTCCGTGGAACTATCAGAACTATTAGATTACCAAGTAATGACGTTCAGGTTTGTATGCTTCACTGAAGTGCAGAAAACTACCATGTAGTTATTTAAATGACTAAATTTAGTGCAAGGCCACACGAGAACCGACAACTCCACTTTTCGGAGTTGTGTAGCTCCTGGGCTATTTTTGACCCACAAGGCAGGAGTGGAATTCAAACCAAATGAATGAAAAAATTACATGGAAAACAGAGTCATGTGTAAGTAGTTAGCATGACATTTGTGGCTATCTGCTTTAGAAAAAAAAATCCCTGTATTTGTGTGCAAAGCTTTAAAGTGTGAGTCTATGCCGAAGAATGATGGCACCATCCTAAGAGATCTGCTCTTTGTGTGTGTTTAAAGTCAGACTCTTTGACTTCTGAGTTAACATATTAATGGGTTTTGATGGTATCCACAAGGCATTAAGATGACATGATTAATTTAGTAATGATGATTAAAAGACAAAGGTATGGCGGGAGTAGGAGAAGAGTATCATGTATTAAAATAATCCAGTTGTAATTGCCTGTATTTTATTAGACAATTACTTTTGCGGGGAGAGAGATGGAGCAATTCTGTGATGAGACTTGGACTTTAAATCAAGTCAATTACTAAGTTGCTTTGGCAGATATGGTCCATACATCTTTTAAAAAGATTTAAATGGGCATACTGGTGTCCTAAAAATCAGCTGCAGCTGTTTATTCCCTAGAACGGAGATTCTGAAGCAGAGCATGTGGAGGAGATTATGGCAGAACTAAACAAGCAGCTCTGCTTACAGGGTGGTGGGAGTAACAGAGGAGCAGACCAGGTCACGGAGGTAAACTAAGCACGCAATGTGACTGTGCAGCTCTTATGGAACCAAAGTGTCTGAAGGAAACGAAGTTTGGATCAAATTGAAAACAAACTTCGAAAACAACTTTGGCTGTTAAAATGGAGCTTTCTGACAGCTTGCACTCCATGCCTGAGATCCCTCAGTCAGTGTCGGAGCAGCAGTCTCACCTAGTTGGGTTTGCAACTGTGTTACTCACATGACAGGTGAGAAGATGGCAGCTTAGCAAGTACTAATGGGAATGGCATCCCATTGGAGAAGACAAACAATCAAACCTCCCCAAAAACTTAGTTTAAATGTGCAGTCCTGGCCTGGATTTGCTGAGATACCCAACGTCCACGTGTCAGCAAACAATTAAGTGTCACCTAGTCACTGGAAGTCTAGGAGTGGGAAAACATATGTGGGCTTACTAAAGGAGAGACATCCTGAAGTGTTATAAAACTGGATTATGAATTCTCAGTGGGATGCCCTAGTGCCCCCTACTTTGACTATGTCCAGATATCACCCCACCTCTTTACCGCCTGCACATCCCTGGTGTGACACATAGCAAGACAACTGGAACTGGATCCTGGTAGGTGTCTGGGGCTGCCATTTTGTGCCTCGCTGTGACAGGACATCGTTGTACCCACCACAGACTCTGGAAGCCTCCCTGGAAAAACTACCATCCGGCTCCTCCAAGGCAGTGGGACTCTGTCTGGGCAAACTGGGACTGTCCTCATTAGCCTCTTGGGAGGCTGTAGCTCCGAAGTAACCTTCCTTGTTCCTCTGGTTTAGCTTTGGCACCGCATAAGCCATCAGGAAGCAGTCCTGGGATGTAGCTAGGGTTAGTCCAGAGTCCAGGCCATCAGAGAAGTCCATGGTAAAGAGTCAGGTCCAGGGCTGAGCTGGGAATGCAAATTAGCAAATCAGGATCAGACCCAGTGAGAAGAACAAGGGTCAGACATAACCGTGGCAGGGCAGAGCCATGGGAATGGGCCATGGAGCCCAGGCAGGGAGAGTGAGAACCACTGTGGGATAAACAGTCCTCTAGAAGTAGCATTTCTTCCCTTCCAGGGCAACACAGTACTCACTGCTGGAATGAGCAATTCTTGTTTTGAATGTATTGGTTAAATTCAGTCATAATCTGTGTCTCCATAGCAGCCAGAAGTAGCCAGGTTCTCATCCCCTCAAAATACTTACTCCTCATAAAAGGTTGGAAACAGCTCAGGTGGATGCAGTCCTGGTCTGACTGCGCAGCCATGACCTTGCAGTGCAGTAATGTAGTGTGTTTACACCATTAATTTAGCTTTAACTGCCTCACTTGAAGCTCTGGATTGCCTCTGTTTGCTTTGTGCTGTTTTGGCTCCCACTGTAATTCTGTCAATGGAGAAATGAAGTAAGGTGATTAATGACATTTAAATTAATTAAAGCAATCAATTAATTAAATTAAGTTGATTAGTGAAATGAATTCCAGTAACTCAGCTTCTGCTGCCTGCTTTAACTCTTGCGTCCTTGGTACCAGGGCACATTGTGGTGGACTGTCTGATGAGCACCAGGAGGAAGTACCCTAAGGCACAGGTGCAATGCTTTAATCACCAGAGACTTTGAGAACCTATAGGTACCTCAAGTGACTTGGTTAGTATCTATTTTTCAAGCCTATTCCCCACTTAGCAGAATTAGGAAAAGGCTAAAAAGGCCTTGCTTTTACTTCTGTTGAGTACAAATGTGTACCACCAAGAGATCACTGGGTTTTATTGTTTGAGTGTCTCCTGTCATGTTGGTGGTGTGGGGCCTGTCCAGAGTAGTCTGCATTTGTAACCAAGTTTGTGTTTATACTGTGTAAGTGTGATCCCTTTGGCATCAGCACAGCTCTAGGGATGTTTAGTGAATGTGAATAGTATCCTGCATGAGCGTAAGGAAGGCTCCGAAGAGATGCCATGGTTGCTAAAGACCTCAAGCAGTGGACTGATGTCAGCTAAGAAGGTTGTAACTGGGACATAAGTTTATAGATCCATTTAACTTGTAAGGTGAATTGAAAACATTTTGGGATCGCATTGCCCCAGCCCTGGAGAAATATAAAACCCAAAAGTTTTCCTGATGTTTCTGTTTAAACAAAGGTCAGGAATCTTCATAACAAAAAGGCTGCTTAACATAAAAGGCTGTAAATTTGTACTGAAACTATTGAGAGACAAAAGTCTTTTGGGTTTTCTCATACTGAAACTAGTCGTTGAATTTGTGCAGAATATAAAGAATTCATTTGAACATTTTGCATAGTCCTAATTCATGCTACTTGCATGTATACCCTAACTGATGTCTCATTAAGCATTTTGTGGCCAGAGTAAGATACTATCTCAATAGTTGAGATTAAGAACAGAAGAAAAAGGAATGTTGAAGATGAGATACAAAGACGACAATGTTCTATCTACGCCGCTAGGTTAAGGAAGTTCTAACAGGCTGCAAGGACAGATTGCAAACCTGCAAATGCAGGCTCTATATAGATCGAGGCTGTGCTTTCTGAAGCACACAAGGACGGGTGTGTTCAAACACCTGGGTGTTCAAGTATCTTGCCAATACATAAACACCCCGGGGCATACAGAGTCTCTCCAGTTCATCTCCAAGGCGATAATTTGAAGAAGGTATGGGTGGAGGCAAAACTTCATTATACCTTTAGAGACTTCTGTTTTATAATGATACAGGTGTAACTAGCAATCACATGTAGAATTTGTGAGTCAAGATGTAATCTCAGATCTTGTAAATTCCAGTCCAGACTCCTGGTCTTTTCTCATACAGAAAATTTTTCTTGCGTTTAAGTTCTTGTACTCTGTGTTCAAGTTTGTATCTTATAAACCTGAGGGATTTCAAAGTAGAAGAAAACTTCTTGAAGCATATAGCACAAAACTACAGAATTAAGGGGTTATTTGTTTCCAAGGATTATACCCTCGACCCTTAACATACAGTATTCATTTAGCATCCCAAGCCTGGAAAATATCAAGGGATGTAATGGAGTATAAGAGCTGCCAAAAGCAAGAAACAAAATAAAGCAGAAGAAAGGATACTGTATCCTGGAGAGGTCTGATTACTGAGTCCGTAAAATGAAACAGCATAACTTCTGACATAGAGTAGAAATTAAGGGCATTGAAAGGAGCTGGATGATGTCTCACATGAGACCTTCAGTGCAATTAGAGAAAGGAGCGGATCAGAGATGTATTTACAGATAAAAGACAGTAAGGAGGCCTAAGACTTTGATTGTAGGATTAATTACTTGACTATTGATTTAGGTACCAAGTATGCAAAAGCTAAGAAGGATGTATGTTTGCAAAAATACTTCTAAGGGTTGCTGCCTTAAAGACACTGATTACAAGCACTGAAAATGGCTGAAGGAGCTCTTGATCTCTGTTGCTTGTTAGTGCTCTCATGCAACACTGTGGTGTCCTGTCTTTGTGCCAATACAACTGTTAGTGGGGCTACACCACTGTGTTTGAGATTCAGCCCTTCTCCAGCAAAAAAGAGGAAGGGTTATCTTTAAGCCAAAACATTTTAAAAAATCAGTTTGTAATGTGGTCTCCCAAATAGCTCTATGAACAAGACTGAGGAGAAGGGAGGAAGAGAAGCCCTTTCAGCTATCTCCGCCATCAAAGTCACAGTTTAAGCATATCCTGACATGGAGAAGATTCTCCTGTGTAATCTATATGCCCTACTAAAGCTTTTTCAATTTTAAATGTTGTATTACCTTAAAGTGCCAAATGGACTATGACTCAAAATTGATTTCAGTGAAAAGAGCATTTGCTGCTAAATGTCCATACAGCATTGTCACATAATGCTTCTACGAAATCCAAGATAGAGTATTCAAAGTGAGATTGATGTTAGAAGAGCAGGAGAGATGATGTAGCTTCAAGAAAATTAATACACCGGTATGTATATGGTTATATCAGATTATCTTAACATATGTCGTTCCTAATATGACACTGGGTACTGTTGCCCCATACAGGAGAAACGAATGAAGACTTCACATGAATTCTTAAACATCCAACAGAGAAATGGAGTCTTGGAGTAAAGAGTCAATCTGGTTTCCACACACAATGATATACAGAGGTGCAGCAGAGCTTCTGGGGCTTGAAGATCTTCATCTGGCAAGTCTCCAGCTTTCACATAAAGGATGCTCTGTAGTGGAGAAAGGCATTATAACAAAAGGTAGGTAGGCATGGGTTTATTGTGGGGGAGAGGAAAGGAAGGGTTGTGGTGTTCGCTATGATTAGTATCTGCTAATGTGGCTGTATGTGCTATTATGGTCTGTAGTAACATCCACTGGCTGATCCCAGATTTCTCACGTACCTTGGAGAGAATGTAGTATGGGTCTTTCAGCATATTTTGTGATGTCCCTGCATCATAGGGCTGTCTCCTCCGATTCCTAATCTTCCTCTTGTACTCTAATCATCTTTGAATCCGAAGGGGTTGCATGACTGAGGCTTCTGCCATACACAGACATGCAAGAGAAGGGTAAATCCATAAATAGAAATATGATCTGAAAGTACCAGTATAATAGGGCTGGAAGCTGTCCCCCTACCCCAAAGTTTGCTTAACATTTTTTTTTCAGCAGTGAAAGAGGTCAGAAAAGAGGGTGAAGGAGAAAGTGCACACGTGCAGGGCCAGATCCAAAGCTGGCACACATCAAATTTGTTCAACTTTAGTCCCTGGAGTTGTGCTGATTTACCCCAGGTTCAGGCAGAGAGAAAACTTAGAAATGTCGGTGCAGTTTGGTCAGCCACAGTGGATTGAGGTGCTTCCTCTTTGCAACACCACATTCGCACATCGAATTAACAAGTAAGACGCATCTCGGCGACTGAACAGACATGATCTGTGGCCAACTCCCTTTAACTGGTACTTCAGTGTGATGAGCTCGTTAAAGGCAAATCTGCTAACGCTCATTTCATGTTGGCAGAAGACTGGTGCATGGTGCATGCTGTCATCTCAACAGGAGATCAAGAGCTATCCAACTCTGGCATGACCCATTATTGCTAAATAGCAAATTTGTGTAGTTACTTGTGTTTCATGAAAATGCTTGATGCACATTAAAAGAAACCTTTTGAACCCAAAGCTCATTAATTTTTTTTTTTTTAGTTCATCAAATCTGCAGGCAGGCTGCTGTACAGCCCAGTTCTCAGGACTCTCCTGACAGCTGTCTGTTGAATATGGATGCTATTTGTACTGCTCTTCTGGGGCAAAGGCCCAAATCCTGATGCCTCTGTTTCCCCCTTGTCATTAACTAAATCTGCAGCAATTAGGACCCAATCTTTTGAAGTGTTCAGAGCCTTTAACTCTGCTGATTAGAACAGACTTGGCATTCTGACTAGAAAGGCCATTATGCCAGTGGAAATAAGCAGAAAATCTTGGCACAGAACCAGTTCCATGTAGTCCTTATTCTAGCTTTCTGTGTACACTTCTTGTTTCTGAATGAAAAATGGTTAATATGTTTCCTTTCATTCAATATCAGATTCACAATAATGATTAAGTATTGCCTGGGACTGATTTAGTTTCATGAAAGGCATAGTTTTTTGTTGTTTTTTTTTTTTTTTTACTGAAGGCTTAGTACAGAGAATTGATCAACTTCTGCGGGTGGTTATGTACTTGGGAATAGCCCAAGTGCTTGATATCTGGAGTTACATACTTCTACATTTCCTGCTTAAATGTACGCAGTCTCAGCAGTGCCCGGTGGTTTCACCGCCAAGCAGTAATCAAATGGTAGCAAAGTTGAATGGTGTTAAAAGGACCTAGTACTGTAGTAACATCTCCATCCCGTAGAACCCACTTTTCTTCTGAGACTACCAGCTGGTCTAGAAGAACTAGTCTTGAGTAATCTCAACTGCTAAACAAATGCTTGAATGTGAATTGGGACTGTTCCAGTTCCGCTGGGTCTACTCCCAGTTCGAGATAGTTAGATATTATACTAGTTTCTTGAGGATGAAGTTTTAAAGGGGTAGTGTGAATGAAATGTGTGCTGCCACTGCTTCTGGTCAGTTCTGAGTATGTTATACTATGTTTGCATTAAATATTATCTTCCATGAGATACCGGTCCAGTACATTTTGCTGCTCCCACTAATGAGAGTAAACCAACAGACTTTTCCTGATAGTGTAACCTAATACTCCAGAGTGAACTAGGCTCTGAGACAGAGATACACGTTTTGTTAAGTCTTCTTCAGAGTGCTTTTCTCCAGCACATGGGAGAGGTGGGTATTCAGTGGCCATATATTACAATATATCAAATTTCAGCAGTCAGAGACCTTAAAATAAATAAAAGGGATAGCTGAAAGATGTACCATTGGACAAGAGCATTTACCACGCTTTGGTAGACTTCAAAATGATCAGTAAGTGATACCATATTTGGAACAGGCATTCATGATGGACAGCAGTTAGTGCTTTTGAAACTGCAAATAGAACAGTAGCAGGGTGGAATTGCGTTGGCAGGGTTGGTATATATGGATGGACAAGGCAGGGAAGACTGATTTTCAACTGGACAACTGCAAGGGAGTGATCAGGAGTCAGAAGCAGTGGGTGAAATAGGTCAGGATCAAGAAAGTTATGCAGAGGGTTCACCACCGAAACATCAGGTTGTTCTGACAGTCTGGCAGAGGTGCCAGTTAAAGGAAATGAAAGTGAAATTTGTTTACCTGACTGCTCTACCCTGTGCTAGGAGTCTGTCTTTTCCAAATATTTTACTGACTTGCAAGTTCAAATAAATAAATCCTTTCAATCTTGGGTGATACTGGCTTTTACCTTTTCCTAAAAGTGAACAGAAACCAAAGCTTGCCATTCACTGATTCTTAGATTTCAGTGGGCTAAGTGTTGTGGATATTGCTGATGAAGACTCTTCTTATTAAAACAGCTTAAGAAGTTGGACTGAGGGTTAAAGATAAGGGTTTTTAGAGATATATATGTATATAAATGTATACATGGGTATGTAGTGAAAAAATGTTGATATACAAGATTTAAATACCAATACTTGTAAGCTAATAACTTACCAGGAATCTTGTCCTTTATAAACCCCCCTTTTTTTTCTATGCAGTATCTCACAATATAATGCAAAATATGAGCATTTGTGTTAGGCTTATTTTTAGATGGCAGTTCTGTGATAGATGTATTAGTAGCATAAAATATGGAAGCAATGTTCATAAAACCTTTTCTAGATAAGGAATTTCAGAGCCTTTGGAAGATGAGTTAAAAATCAGAGGTACAGGGACAAAAAGCCAAGCCATCAGCATTCTTGCGTGCAACAGAGCTGTGTACAGTGAGGGCAGGACTTCTATGCCATTGCTGTAATCAGTAGGATTCCACAGAAGTCTTTATTACATCTTAGACAAAAGAACATGTGATAGCTGATCTTCAGTTATTCAGCTTGTCCCTCCTCATGAGATCCATCTAGTGGTCTTAAATGTGGGGTGGATTCACCCTTTCCTGCACTATTCAGTCACTTGACCAAAGGGTTTTAGTCAGAGAGGAAGTCCAACTGGGAAAATTAAAAATACTCACTTCTACAAAACAGCCAGCTGATGAATAGCAACATTTATGGTGAGAAGGGACAAAGAATTTAGGCAGTAGGAGAGCCTTTCTATTTGTAAGAGTAATGGGAAGTGAAACGCTGGAAAAATTACTGTGAAATCTTTAGAAATGGAAACATGAGTTACTCCTGTCTTTGATTAGATCCCTTTTTGGTGTCCCTTCCAGACCTGTTTTTAACCATTATTATAATTTCATCTACCTACATATTATTATAATTTCATCTACCTACACAGCACAGTGCAGAGGATTTCAGCAAGTCCAAAACTGCTGGGAGAACAAGAGAATTTGGCATGCTGCCTTTGCAGCCTGAGTCACTACATTTTCCACTTGCTGGCCTGAAGGCCAAGCACACAGTCATATCGACCAACCATCCATATAGTTTGTGGCTGAATTGGTTGATGGGTGGGCTGTCAGGGCTGTCTATTGAGCAAGTCAGAACAAACTCAGAGGGCACACCACTGAGGGGTGCACTTGTCTGCTATATTCATAAGCTCCAGGGCTCTGCCTAGATGAGCAGCTTCCATTTCATTCTTTCATAGAAGTATTATATGGCTGATGGCCAGCAGACCAGGTGGCCACTGAGTAATTTCCTAGAAGAGTCCCAAGCATCAGCTGCTACAAGGATAGGAGGAGTTTCTAAGCACAGGCCAGGTGTAAGTAGTCTTTGAGATAGTAAAGATGCAAAACATCAGATCTGGGGAGTTCTGTGGGACAGGTCAGTTCTAATGTGTGTCAGGTGTCATTTATTGGTACAAGGTCAATTTGCTTATATTAAATTTTCTTTATGTTAAAGAGCTCTCCTCTATACAGGGAAGAGATTCCTCACAGTGACTTCAACAGTCACTTCAATGGATTTCAAGAGTCAATATTTGATCTGTATTTTGTTAACCAAGAGAGAATGGCTTTCACTGACCTCCTCAGATGTCCTCCAGCAAAAACTGGCAATTCTTTCAGTTGTTTTTGAGGTAAACATTCAATCAGGTCAAAGAACTTTGGGGTTTTTACTAAAATGAGAAGAAAAAGAAAAACTCTTCCATCTTTGTAGTTCAGCTTGTTCTATTTGACACTTGGTGTTGGACCTTGTGTCAGTCTGTGCTTTGGCAAATTTAAAGTTCAATAAACATATCTTTAACACACCATTTGGGCTAGACTAGATACAGACATAGTCAACACTCTTTTCCATATGTGGCATTCAGTATGATTTCAAAAGCCTAGATCCATGTTTGAAGTTCTAAAGATTATTGCTAGAGCCTTTTATTTTGACGTTAAAAGTGTGCCTGAAGGAGGGGGATAATCATTCTATCTGGGACTGCAAATGTCATGAAATAAAGGGATAGCTGAGTGGAAAGATAACTAAATGTATGTATATCAGAGGCTACCAGAATTTATAAATAAAGTTTCTTTTATTTTAAATAAACTAAAGTAATGATAACAAAAGACCTACCTAAAAATTTCCACCTCATCAAGCCAGTCACCGAGGGGAGCTGTTCTGAAGCCGGCCCTGTCCTCCCTGGAGTGGTAGATCTTGGCGTACAGGGGTTTTCCTGAGGTTTTGCTTTGGTAGGGAAACACCAGGGAAGAAGAGAGACCCGCCAGGAGCTGGCAGCTCTCACAGCAGAGGCTGAGGAGGTGTGGGTGTGGTGACCATTGCCCTGTTGACACCTATAGCCTAAGGGCTATAAAAGAAGCCCTTAGGGAACACCACGACTAGAGCAGGCAGAGCATGGCACGGAAGGGTGCACGGAAGGGCGTTGAAAGCTCAGACAAGGGAGTGATGGTTTCCACCCACCCGCCAGGAGCTGGCAGCTCTCACAGCAGAGGCTGAGGAGGTGTGGGTGTGGTGACCATTGCCCTGTTGACACCTATAGCCTAAGGGCTATAAAAGAAGCCCTTAGGGAACACCACGACTAGAGCAGGCAGAGCATGGCACGGAAGGGTGCACGGAAGGGCGTTGAAAGCTCAGACAAGGGAGTGATGGTTTCCACCCAGTAGAAAGACACAACCTCTCTGAGCTCTGCACCCACAACTGATGTAGCTTCCCAGACAGAGCTCCAGAGGAGACACGCAGCCACCCAGGCATCAGGCTGCAGGGTGTGCCCTGCTGTGACACTGGTACAGGACAGCAGCCGTGAGCACCCCCGTGGGAGGTGTGCTCTGGTAGAGGAACTCCTCTGCTTAGTGACACAGCTCTGGGAGGAGGTGAGCAGGTTGAGGAGTATCAGGGAGTGTGAGAGATTGGTCACTGGAACCACATTCTGCCTTCCCTGAGACAGTCCCAACAGCCAGATGAGATACGTAACACAAAGTACTCCCTTTCCTCTCTCCATCTGACTGAACATAGTGACTGA
Organism: Buceros rhinoceros silvestris; assembly: GCF_000710305.1. Classification (NCBI taxonomy): domain Eukaryota; kingdom Metazoa; phylum Chordata; class Aves; order Bucerotiformes; family Bucerotidae; genus Buceros; species Buceros rhinoceros. Next base: position 83,121 of record NW_010408635.1, on the reverse strand, counting down.
AAAGACAGGGGGGCAATGGTGACAAGTTCCTGCCTGGAGCAGCAGGCATGTCCTCTCAGCAACACCTCCACCTTCCAAGGTGCTCCTGTATAACAAGTGCAAGGCCTTGCAAGTGGAACCAATATATAACAAGGATGGCTATTCATCTAGCTTAGAAGTGTCACTGAGCTTATGTTGGCCTGAGCCCTGCATCAAAACCACTTCCACAAAGCAAAAGATGGATCATTGTCACAAATGATTCTCTTCTGAAGGGAACAGAAGGTCCAATATGCAGACCTCCCCAAGGACTTGGGTGAAGGATGTGTTGAGAAAGCTTCCTACCTTGATATGGCCCTTGGATTATTATCCATCATTGACTTTTAAGGTAGGCAACAAAACAAAAAGCCTGAGGGCATTCAAGAGAGACTTCAGGGCCTGGGAACAACTGGTGAAGGGATCAGGAGCACAAGTAGTGTGCCCTCCAGTGGCAGGGATTAATAAAGTTTAGATTGGACATTAGAAAAAATTTCTTTACAGAGAGGGTTGTGAAGCATTGGAACAGGCTGCCCAGGGAGGTGGTGGAGTCCCCATCCGTGGAGGTATTTAAAGGACGTGTAGATGTGGTGCTGAGAGGCATGGCTTAGAGGTAGCCTGGAAGTGCTGGATTGATGGTTGAACTTGATGATCTTAAAGGTCTCTTCCAACCAAAACAATTTTGTGGTTCTGTGATTAACATGTAAAACACTATCTTAATTAGAATTCTACCTAATGAAAGATACTTCAGTCCTTATTCCAAAGTGTATTCAGTATTATTGAAATAATCAGTTAGATTTGTTTTCATGCTTTTAATTGCTGGGGGAAGACTGATCTGGCTTTTAAGTTTTTTAATGCTGTGAATGGCAAACAGGGTTGAAGAACTGAGATATAAAATCAAATATTCCCCGTGCTTAACCTATAAAAACTAACAGGAACTATTGATGACTTTGTGTGTGGTATTGAAAACGTCATGTAGGGGAGCAGACAGACAGAGTAATGACCAAACGAAAAAGCCTTCCTACTACTCCTGTTTCAAAGCAGACCTGTCAAGTCTCACGCTGTTCACAGGCAGCTGTGGTCTTCTGAAGAATCCTGAATCAGGGTTAGAGGGGAGTAGCTCCTGGGCACACTTTGTGCCCTGGTAGACTGTTAGCTCTCATCAGGCCTGCCTCTCCTTGTATGTCCTCTCTTATTATGTCTCTTACTGTGGTCCAGAGAGCCTGAGTGACATGAAACAGAAGGTGATTTTGCAGGGTTCAGTCTTGTTACAGATGGGTGGAGACAAAATCTGTTTTTCAAAGCATTATATTCCTCTAGCAGGTCCTGTTCCTGTTGAGATTGTGTCTGTGATACCATAGGAGCAGGATTACTGTGATTGGTTTTCTTTCTGATAACTGCTAATGGATACAGTCAAGGGTCAAGTGTGCTGAGGAAGCACAAGGAACAATGCACTAACTAAACAGAAATCATGGTCATTCACTGAAAAGTGAAGAACACAGATCCCACCCTCTGTTATTCAAGTGAAAAAGATTTCTGTGTTGGATTTGCCAACACCTTGTCATCCCTGGCCAGTCATATGTGTCAGTTTATTGCATACACCGAACTTGCAGTAATTCCTATTTTTCATCATCTTTTTCAGCCTGGCCAACCCAGGCCTGCCAAACCCTTCCCTTGAGGTGGCAGTGAATCACCCTTCTGAAGCCCCTCTCCTCATGCTGAATTCTCTCTCTTGCTTGGTAGTAGCAAGGTTGCTGAACAAATGATTTCTAAATATGTAATAGAGGTAAGTTCTGCAGAGACAGTGTACCTTATTAGATCAGCGATGATGTTGGGAAAAGCAGAAGAGCTTTCTGAACTCCCAGTCCTATCCTTGGATCATTAGAAGTCTATCTTCATCCAGGAAGCATTCACTCCTTTTCCTGACAAATGCTCCTCCTTCTTTGTAGAGTTTTTCCTTTATTATTTGCTGAAGATATCATTGCCTGCCACTGACATCCTCTTTTCAACTGACTTTCTGCCATCTGTTCCAGACCTTTCCGCTTTAGATGGAATTTGCATTTGAATTTTTGCATTTGGAATGAGCTTATATGAAGAAAGGATGATTTATTATTTTCTTTCCCCTGAATTAAAAATTGGAAGTGATCAAATTCACTTAGAAACAAGACAGTTCTCTTTTTCCTAGGGAAACAGCAGATCTCTGGGCTTGTTCCACCTCTGCCCAAAGCAGCATTCATGAAAAATCAAAAATGCATCTTAAAAAGCCATCCACACTTAAAAGTTTTTCTATGGCTTTTTTGAAAATCTTTGTTTTTCTCTTCTTCATCCAAAAATGTTAGCACAGAGCAATCAAATATCTGTGTGTTTATACATTTTAACTGTATTCACAATCAAGCTAATCCATAAGGGGGGCTGGAATGAATGCTCTCGGTGCTTTTTCTTTAGAATTTTTTAAGTAGTATTTCTAGGTAGGTATGTTGGAAGCACAAAACAGCTGGAAACCTGCCAGGTCAGTATTGTTGATAAGCAAAACTAAAAAAAAAAAGTACAAAGCAGCTGGGAAACAGAGTAGAAATGGACACCAGATGATTATCTTGGTACCAGGTAGGAACAGGAAGCGAGGTGAAGGTCGCCTGGTCTCACTCCATTTTCTGCCAAGTCTACACCGAGAAATGATTTACACAACTACCCAGAAGTTATAAATCAAAAGAATTTGTGCAATTACTGAAGAACTGACATTTTTGACCACAGTCCCACCCATACCCACACTTGGTGCAACGATAGATAATGAGGTATAAATATGATCCTGGTCCGTACCTAATTTGGGTTCAGAGCCAAATCGAAGGGACAGATTAACGGGTTTGCCCTCTCTCTCTCTCCACCAAAACCGATGCCTTTTAGTAAGATTTGCAACCTGGTCATGCTGAGTGTTTTCCCCAGGGGATTTGTGATTGCAACCGTATTTAGTAGTAGAGCTACAGCTATCCTGCAGTTTATGTATTTGTCACCATCAGTCTAAAAGAATCTGTGTATGTTGCATTTAAATAAACTGTACTATTTGTGTACCCGACTTGCTGCTTTTCAGAAAGCGGACAGACCTACAGCAAACAGGCTGTTCGTGCGTCTGCTGTCAGGCCTATAGTCTCAGATGCATCCACTAACTGCATCAAGGTGTCTTTTTAAATTTGACTTGCCTTGATGAGTTGTATTAAATTTACCTTTGAAGACTGAAGTTTTTAATTTGTTCACAGCAATGCAGTTCGGTTAGGAAGGACAAGCATTTTTCTCCTTATCAATTCTGTTACAGAAGTGCAAAAAATTTGGAAACTCACATATGAAAAATCTTGAAGTGACAGAGCAGAAGACTTTGAACTACCTTTTTATGATATTTGTTCATTTTGTTCCTGGGTGACTGAGGGAAGTTTGTGATCAAAGCAACATTATTATCACTAAAATAAGGAGACTCAGAAACGCTACAGATACTTTTATCTGCTAATGAATCTTATTGAAGCTTTAGTGGTGCTCAAAATGGAGTAAGACCAGCTGATCATCTTACATGTATGAGATTGGTGTTGGGAAACAGTGGAGGTGATGACTACTAGGAAATGGCATCTGGCAGCATGTTATTCATAAAGCTGACTTATGCTGAAAGCTCAGTCAGACTCTACAATCGTATTATTCTTTCTCTTCTAAACTCCCCGAGTTGGCTGGTGATATTGCTCAAGAAGCACAAGCTGTTATTTCCATTCTGCTTGTTGCAGCCTGAAAAACATTTAGAGTGCAAGCTTAGGAGTAGTAGAAAGGAGAAGATGGGGAGTTGGGCACAGATGGCATTGATAATAAAGCAAAGCAGCTGTCAATATTATCTCAGAATGACTTATTAATGATTAGCACTCGTTTGATATGTTGACAAGACCAAGCTTGCAGTTTAGAGTGTGCTAACTTGCATGCCAAGAGCAATATGGCTAAAAGCAGAGAAGAGGGACAAGTCTTCAAGAGTTTCTGATTGCTAACACTCATTGCTTTTTTCAGTAGGAGCTGCAGTCATTTGCTGCAGTGCCTCAAATGATGAGCTCATAATTATTTGAGAAATGGTAAGAAGAGAAAGCAGACAGTAGAACAATGTCATTCAGTGGGAACAAGTAACTCCTGAAGCATTTTGAACTTTGCCCTTCACACGTGCTGAGATCAGCATGCATCTGTAAGCACACTGTTTGTGCAGGTCAGACAAGAATCTTCTCTCACGTAATGATGGGTCCTGTCAGTAGCTTTTCATTCTCTTGAAGTACTAAGTGTGGGTTCTTTCCAGAAGCAGGGTATTGAACAAGGTAGACCACTGGTGAGACACAGCTTCTCCCCTGCATGATTTCATTTATTGATTGAATGAGCATGGCTTTTTATTTCTTTCTTTCTCACTCAACAGCGCTAGCCATCTCCTACTCTGGAAATGTATTTTCTGCAAAATATTTAGTGCAGCTGCTCTTTTTAGCTTGAATTCTAACATCCCCGAAAATGAATGTCTCTATTGCATGCCTGTGATGAGCACCTGCCAGCACCTGTAGTTTCTGTTAAAATAAAAAAGAAGTGATTATATCATATGTCCACCTGAAAAAAACCGAAATAAATGAAAGTGAAAAAGAAAAATGCATCATTTTCCAAAACAAAGGAAAAAGAATTCCTTTTTTAATTTTTAACCAAAGAGCTTTAGTTGAGGTGCTTCACGTATGTCTGTCTTCTTCACTAAGTACATTTTTGCATTTCTTTTTCTTAAAGGTATCAAAGGCAAATTCAACTGTTTGGGGTAAGATTTTTTGCTTATATTTGTTTCTTTAAGATTATTTAAGTGCATATGCAAGACTTCACAAAGTTAAGTTTGCTTCTGAAAGGGAGGTTTAGAAATTAAAACATTAAATGAAAATTTCTTCAAAATGCTGCATTAAGTACTGTGGAAAAATCAAAATATACTGTGTCAATTCATTTGCCTTTAAACAACTAACCTAGCAAAACTTACAGGAAGCAGAAGTTTTACCTAACAAGTTCTGTCTGTCTTCCCTGAAACACTACATTTCTGTTCAGAAATTTTTACATCATAGTCTTCTAGTGTTTTGCAGCGGATATCTAAAGCTTCCTGGCCAATATTTCCCTTTCTGATTATTGAGATTTTAGTTGCAGTTTCAGTTTGGAAAGCACTTTGCGCTGATTCTAGTAAGACTGTTGTCAGGTCCTGGAGAGCATCCCGCTTCTAGGAGTTTAGCCGGCAGAGGTATGGAATTCAGCTGGCCGAGTCCAAGACCAGCTCCTTGGCTGATAGAAGCTGTTGTGAACAGAAGCAAGGGCCTGCCTCGCCTTTACCTTGGCAGCTGCTTTCAGCTGAGACTTTAGCACTGCCTCTGACTGTGCCGCACTGAGACTGTGTAGCCGCTATGTCTGTGCCTAACCTCCCACCTCTGCAAGTCTGACCCAGATCCATTCGTTTGGCCTCCTGGCTCAGCCTCCGACCCGAATCACTGCTGCAGACCTGCTGGGTGGTCACTACACTGTGTCTGACCCACAGCGGTCTCTCGATTGCTGTCTCTTCTGACCTGCAGTGGCTGCTCTGCATCCTGCCTCCTCGCTGGTTAGGACACTGCTCCCATGTACCTCATTATTGCAGTTGGGTGCTGGCTCGTCTTTCCTTGTGGAGCCGCTGTCCCTTGCTGCTCCCTCAAAACTGTTGGGTACTGAAAGCTGTCCAGGTCAGAATGTTTTGTCTGAACCAATGATGCCTTTGTTGTAGATGATAAAGGTGGTATCCTGTCACTCCAATATCAGAATGTTTTCCACATCAGTATGTACAGTATCACCTGCATCTGGAAATAAAGCTAGGTCTGTTTCCAGACCTAGGCTTAAAATAGACCTAGGCTTAAAACCACAGCATGTGTGTACCAGTATGGACGGATTTTTGTTCCCAGTGTTACCTTTGGAGGGTATTTTGTAAATTTCTGTTGTAGCTCTGGGCTGAAAGGTCAGAGATTGACAGGTCGGATGGGATTCCTGGTTTGTGAAGAGTATTATCCTCCTTGTAAATGGGCATTTCTGATTTACCGATTGCTCTGAGAAAGTTTACTTTTACCTCCGGGAGGTTATTTCTCTGGACTGACAGCAGTTCTGATGGTTTGGGGAAGACACAGGTTGACAACATCTCATAACACATAGATGCAATGGAGTTCAAGATGATTTTGATGAAATTTTATAGTCGGAGAAATGCTCTTTGGTAAAAACATGCATTTTCACTTAGAAACTCAGATGGCTGGATAAAAGTTAGATTAAGAAAATTGTTCCTGAGTACAGGGTGAATTTTTGTGGGAAACAGGAAAAAGGAAATCATGTTCAAGCCTCATCTCTTGTTGGTTCAAACCAGTAATTTTATTCATCTGATACTTATTTCTTCCTAAAACATCAGTTTATTTTATGCTGAGACTGAAACACATTATTATGTTGGAGTTCTTCTACACTGTGGGGAAAAAAATACAAAAAAAGGAGAGGAGAAGACCATCATTATTCTGGCTCCATAATGAGAGAATTAACCAGAGCTAAACAGGACAGCTTGAGGGAGGTCTGTTCCAAATGAATAATTAATGTGAACAAATGGATGAAATTATATCTTTCTTAGCTCAGCAAATCTTAGCTTTTCTTTCTGGAGAGAACTATGATGATCCTCGTGACATCACAATATGGAATTAAAAGTTTTCTTGAAAAATTCTTATGAAACTTTGTGAGTGGGAAAAATAAGTTTTTTTAATTGGAAGCCAACCAGTGATGATGACAGGATTCTTCCTGTTGTCATGGCCGGAATATCTTGCCCCTTTTCAGCCTTGTTTTTCTATAATTATCTTTTGAATTCTATTGAATGTAGTAATTTCCTTCCTCAATCCCGTATTGATACCATCAGCTGCTCTTTATCATGAATGAGTTTATATATCTCAATATTGGCATTGATTGCACTCTTAATTATGTATTACCTGTCGATGTAGCATTGAATCAAATTCTGAGAATAATATATAATAATTTGGCAGATAAATAGGGGAGAGACACTTGAAATTGGGAGAGGCTAGACATGAAACATTATTCATAACAGTTGCAAATTCAGTATGTTCTGAGGCCACCTCTACAGGTTGCCATCAGCCAATCCAGTCTCCTGGATTTTTAAATTTGGTTTAGTTGTTTGTTATGCTCTAGCTTGAGAGTTCAGTATGTATGTGTATCTTCTACCTGACCGTTAGGCTTATTTGTTAAGGTCAGGACATTCTGTTTCTATCCATCAGTGTGACTCTCCAGCATTTGATAGTTTCTTTTTCCTTGTGCTGCCCCACTTGTCTTCTCAACTACATCCTTTTCTACCATATGCAGAAGAGCAAAATATCACAGGGTATTTCCTGCCAATATTCACTCGCACTTTGAATATGCTCGCTTTTCACATGCTCACATAGCTCTTGCAGAGCTTTCTGGGAATATACTAGAGATTCAGCAGACTGGCATGAAGGTATTGTGGTGTTACATGAAAAAGCTTTAGAGGAGAATGAATGTTAAATTTGTTAATGCAGGTCTTTGATACAGAAGCATGTAAACATTTATCCAGTCTGGGAATAAAGTTCTCATGTAGCTTGTCAGAACAATTAGCTTGTCAGCAGTTCAGTAAGCTCCAGCTTAAAGACCTTGCACATGTGAATAACCCAAATAGAAAAATCTATCGAAATCCTTTGGTATTATTCTGATTTGCAACAATAGTAAATACCAAAACACTCACAGAAAACTACTCAGCCCAGTTTAAGGAGCTTGGAATTTCTGCAACTATTGATTACTCAAATGGTTTTTTAACAAATTCGACAGAGCTGTGACTTCATGATCACTGCTTTCTATTAGCATGAGAGAGGTTATGGTAGTAAAGCACATGTATTTCCATGTATTAAAAAAAGTAGACTTATCTGTGGACAGGCTCAACTGCCCAACAACACAGAAGGCAGCATAAAGAAACATATTTCACCATTACTGTAATAAAATGAGGAAAGAAGCCCAAATTTAGAAAAGGTCTCACTGAGGCAGCCCTGCACAAAACAGGAAAACAATATGCTAAGGTCTTATTCAAGACAGAAGAGTCAATGGTAGAAAAGGTGGAAAACACGTTTCTTAGGCTTGGGATATTAACAGACCATTATTTTGTGTTGTACGGGTTTTATAAATGGGGTTTGCTGTTCCTGGTTGTGCAAGAAATGGGCTTGTTATACCTGCTGAATAATCATCTGTGTAAAACAGAAATGGCAGAGGCCTCAGCGCTCATCTTTGTTAAAATACAGTCCTGGTTTCCTAGAAGTGCATAGTTTGTTACTGGCTGTTGCTGTTCTCTGTTGGCATGGGTTCACCGAAGCATAAGCCCATGCAGAGGATGACTGTTCCTTCCCTAGCCTCATTAATACTGCTTGGAGCGTTGTGCTACATGCTGTATTAAGAAGAGATGCGATAGATGCCCAGCGAATCCCCTTGCTGCAGTCACCCTTACACTCCAAGTGTAACTAACTCCAGATACAAGGACAGTGATTCATCAAGTAGATGGACTATGTGAGAAGTCTCATACTGCTCCTCAAAGGATCCAATAACAGAATGAGGAATTAAGGAGAAGTATTGCCCTATCTTGAGTGAACGGCCTAATTTCCACTTATTCTTCCCCTCAGGAATTTGACAGATGCAGGAACACAAGTTACCACAATATATGAGGCTGGTGGTCCTGTTGTATGAGTTAATTCATTAGGAGGAAAAGGCTATTGTGACACTGTTCTGAAACCAGGTCTCTTAATATACTGTAACAAATCAGTTGTCTAAACCTTTATGACAGTAGTAAATATTTGTTTTAATTTGCTTGATTCTGATGCACATATAGTTTTATACTTTATTTGATTATTTATAGGGTTATAGCATGAATCAGTGTGACGTATTACTAGATTCTTATAAATAAGGTATAGAGGGATTAGACAAAGTGATAAAATTACAGACATCTATTTTCTACAACTTCATAAAGATCACGAAACTACCAGAAGGTGAGAGAACAGGCATGATATAATAAGGCACGCTATACCTGGTGGACTCTACTCTTATGTATTTATCTTGACAATCTTCCTGCAAACTAATTCAATATTTTTGTATGAATTTTAGAGATGAATAACAGAGAAAATCAGACGAAGACAAGACAGTGGCATTGGCTTCCCACGTTAAGCCTTTAACTTTCTTATGTAACTAGGCAAATTCATATTTCATCAGGTTCAGAATAGATTAGTTATGGAGTAATTAGTGAAAAGTTTTATTATTGTTTAATTGAATTATGGTCTAATTAACGAAACCTGGAGTTTACTTGATATCAAGACCAATTGTCTAGTCTAACATCACAGCTGATTTTAAGATCACCAGTGCTTGAAGGTTTATTAGATTACAAAAAAATCCTCTTTTGCTTCACTTGTCCTTCTTTTAAGTCCATAAAAACTTGCTTTCTCCAGGGACACGAGTCCCGTAGCTGGTAGGCAGACCACATTTTTTCTTCATACTATTTTTCAAGAGCTTACTTTATTAGTTAGGTTTTTTTGTGAGATCACTGTTAATTATTTCTGGAGGTAATGATTTGGCAAAGGTTAATGACTTGCCTCATATAGGAAAATTTGCAATTTAGTTCTATGTTTAAATGAAAGTGTTGATTCCTGTGGGCAAAAAGCCTTTATGGCTCAGCTAAACTTAAAATGGAGTTTTGTAAAGACTGAGAGATCTGCACTGCATTTGGAATATTTTGAACCTTAATACAAGTAAGAATCTCCTTTTTCTATGTTACACAGTACTGTATTTAGAACTGGGCAGCACAGAGACAGTGTTACATATTGACGATGGTACTGCAAGATAGTTATTAATACATCTTACATTGATATATCGCTCATGGAAAAAAATTAACTTGAGGAATTTAAACTAAGGACAGTTTTAAAAAACATTTAAAAACCCCCAAACTGAAAAAATACTATTTATTTTGCATGAGGTAGGTGACACACAGAATTTCTTGTTATACATGGGCATAATCACTTCCCATTCCCTCCTGTAGTGTTACAGGGGAACTTAACATTAAAGAAAACAGAAGACCTTTCCCAAAGTTTGTTATAAATAATGATAAAAGAAACAGCACATCACGTTTGCATGTAGTAAATCTTTAGTTTTTCACCAAAATTTAATTTAGATCTGAGCTATATAAGAATCTATTTTATGAAGCCAAGTATTTGAAACTCATCCGCATGGTATCTGAGCACCAAATAGAGTATTGCATTCTAGGTTCCAGGAGGGTGACCATACAGCACATTTTTTACATGATGAGAGGCACCCATCTTTCCTTTCCCTGGTGTTCTACTGTAAATATCCGGATTCTTCTTTGCCTTATTGATCTGTTGCCTATATCCTCTCTGCCTTTGACATCCTGAAGGAGAAAATAAAACAAGCAGGCAAAACGACAGGTGGTACAGTGCGTTCCTTTCAACTTGTGCTTCATACACAATTCTTGGTGACCATTTTACATGTATTACCCAACACAAAGACAGCCAGAGGTCAAATCAGTATTTAAACAGACATTCTAAATGGAAATGAGCTGCAAGTCACTCAGATGCTCTCACTGCATGCCGATTCCATTCTTTCTGTAATGAGGGTGGAGAAAGAGCCTGAAAACAAAACCTGTAAATATTGATTCCTCTGCATACTTGAAAGCAAATCTGGTACAAAGATATTTCATTATCTCTTGCCCATTTCTCTCACAGTGATGAAAACAGGGTTATTTCCTTGCAGTATGTATGTCCACTCTTAGTTTCTGAAGTGATGGCACTTCCACCGTTTTTTCTCAACATCTAATTCTGTCACCCAATACATAGCAGGTTTGTACACTCTTCTGACTATCTTGTTTACTTTTCCTTTTTCTTAATGTCACTATTTATTTCTATTCTGAAAATGAGTCCTCATCCCAATACAGTTAATGTTTATTACTGATTCTCACGGTCTGCCTCTCATCAACTTCAGTTGCCATATGGCTGACCAGTACCCGTTACATTTACATTGTGGCCATATGGGCCTTTCTACTGTCAGCAGGTTAACATTCAGATCCTTCTGTTCTTAGTGTGCTGACTGGCTGACACTCTCCTGATCTAAAAGATGTTTTTTTCTTGAAGAAGGGGTTCTGAAATAGAACCATCCCCTGAAAACATGCCCTGCATGTCTGAACTCAATGTTCTGTCACTGTTATTGCCCCTTTTGTGCCTGCCTTCCAAAAATACTCTAGTACGCAAGCTTGCCAGCAGAGATGTTACAAGTGTTCTCCTGGGAACAAACACGCCATGTGTTTGCTGTAGCCTATCAAATCTGAACAGCACAGCTGGAATTTCAAATAGCAAATCTTTACAGCTAAGTACTTGTGGATGAGCCACTAAATTTATCTGGGAAATAAGTTTGAATAGCAAATTAATTCATCAAAATCACGATCTGCTTGTCAAGTCAAAAATAGGGAAAAAAGAAGGACTTGTCAGCGTATTCTGTGGAGCATTTTTGCTGTGACTGATACATAATTAAGTAGTTCCAAGAATTCTAGCACTGATACTAGTCCATTCGTTACATCATTGTCTTTAAACCAGTCTTTCCTTCTTTAGGAGAAGTTTAGTTCTTTTCCTAGGTTCCCTTTGTTCTTTCATTCTTTTGTGTCAGTAAGCAGTGCAGGACTAAATACTGTGTCCTCAATGAAATTTCACAGAAACAGCAGAGAAAGAAACTATTAACTCTTTGCTCTATAATAAAAAGCCTCTGCATATATCTCTTTTCCTACATTCCTGTTCTCATTTCAGCTGCCACAACTGCAGATTGTATTCAGTGGCAGCAAGTAAAGACAGAGCTTTCTATGGGAAAATATATTTCCAAATCATTAGTGGCTCATTTTCAGCTATTCAGTGGAATTTATTGCAGCTTGCCACCTTCAGAATGTAGCTTAGGAACTGTTTTGAAGACTCTCTCATTACTCAGTAGTATAATGAGATGCTTTCTCAGCCAGGGAGAGACCAGAAAAAAGGTTTGAACAAACAGGCTAGGAATTTTGATTGCTCTTGAATGTATCTGATATTATAAACTCCCTTTGTTCGGGATATTTCCTAAAGGCACAACTGCAGAGAATGTCTACATTTCAATGCAAGTCCATCACCATTGCTGGTTGTATTTGATAAAAAAAGCTCTGCATTTCCTAAACCCCTGTTAGATAACAAGCAGAATATGAGTTCAAGTGATATGGGATTGATTTGCAGAAGCAAGAACTAAAGATGTCATTATGAAGCCAGAAATTACTACTGTGCTACACAGTTCCAATCAGATAGTCATGGATTTCATGCATATAAGAGAAAAAAAATGGAGCAGTCTGTAAAAATTATAAATTACTGACTGTTAACCTAGAACTCGTGCTCCTGTATCAAAAAACAAGGTACAGAGTAGGGAATAAGACTGGAAGGAGAACAAGGTAAAACAACTGAGAGCTACCATGTAGATCTAGGAAAAGGTTTTGCTGTACTCCATTCTCGCAGGTGGAGACACATGGAATAGTATAGGATTCAGATTCCTCTCATTATGTTGCTAATTGAACTGTCCATAATATTTTTGGTTTCTTGTTTATGTTAATCAGAAAATCATTATTACAAATCTTACTTAAATAAAGATCCTGATACAACTTATACAACCGCGTTACCTCCTTTTCATCTTATCCCTTTATTTAACTGACTATTGAGCAGCCTATATGCTGCTGTCTGGCCAGGTGGGGGGCTCCTAGTAAGATACCAAAGCATTAAATTTTGATTTACTGTCTGAAAAAGCTCTAATTGCACAAGTGAAACTAAAATTCACTTTCAAGTGACAGTTCACTTTAGGGACTGCTGTATGGGGCTCCTAAGATGAGACTCCGTAAAGAAGCCTGGATGTACAGGCACAAGAAAACCTTAGAATTTTCAAGTGGCTTTTGTTCAAGAGTTTTACTTTCCCTGGAACAGTCTGGAAGAAAATCAGTTTTATAGTGAATTAGGGTCAACAATTTGACAGATCTAGGCGAAGATCTCTTTCTTAGGAGATATCTCACAATATTTTTTAACTTATCAGTTGTCATGCTAACAGTTCCCAACTAAAATCACTGAAAATACTGCATGGAAATAAATCATCGAGGACACACATAAACTTGTTAATTATTGGTAAAAACTTTTCCCAAGATTTGTCAGAAAAAACATCCCATGGAATCTTTTAACAGTTTAAGCGATTGTAGAACATTCATAAATTTTCTGAGATGTAGCTTTTCAGTACTGCCATCTCTACCAAAATCCATCAGATAGAGTCATTAAATCTGCATCAGTTAGGTAGTATAATTAATCAATAGGGCACAGAGAACTGTGGTGCAGTGCTGATTAATTTGTATTTTAGGTGCACACATTTCTTGCTTCCAGCTTACCTGAGAAATACATTAATCAGTTTGGCTGTACAGACAGAATCGGTTTTAAACAAAGATATAGAACTACTAGCCAATATTTTCTAGAACAAAAAGGAACAGGGTAAATATAGGAGTTTCATCTTTATGTTTCATCAGACTTCCCGTTAATTTTTGATTCCCAAGTTATTCAGCCATTTTGTTTTTTTCTAGTGGTGCCACTGTTTTTAACTGTTTCATCAATAATACTTCCAAATGCTCGGAAAAGCTGTGTGATTACAAAAGAGGAGGAGAGAGGTAGGCAGCTTTCCTGTGTAGCCACAGAACTTTATTTTTACATAAGTTGCAAGTCTAGAATAGTCTGAAAAATAGCTAATTATCACTTTTCTCCTCTGTCCTGGTTCATATCACTTTCAGTTCCTGTTAAAAGAAGTTGTCAGCTGATGTTTGTGCTCCCCAGCAACTGCTGTATTTCAAAGTGAAATGTAGGACAGCTAGTTGGGCTGTGGGGATGGAGTGAAGAGAAGACAGCAGTAATGGGTAACAATAACTTCGATCTTTTAGCATCATCAAAGCATCACAGTGCTTTAGCTTTCTACAATTTTAGAAGACTAAATAAAATAATACCAATGTGCTTTCACTTCTGTGAAAGGATGAAATTAGCCAAAGGTGAAGCCTGAATTGTTTGGAACTTTGTTTCATGGAAGCACCTAACAGTCTGAATTTTTGAGAGGCAGCATAACTAGACAACAAGGCTGTTTTAGAGGTTACTAGAGCCACATGGTTTAGGAACTGACACACCTTTGCTTCCAGATGTAGTGGCCAGGGGAGAAAAAACACATATGAAATGAAAAATCAATTTTCAGTAGTCCAACAGGTCGTCCTCACCAAGAGTCTTTTCTACAACTTCCCTTTAGCTACTGTCTGTGGTCTGGAGGCATCAGGCACTTTAATCTCACTGGGAGAGAGAGAATCAGATACATCTCTGTAGATTGCTCCACATGGAAAGTGCAACAAAGAGGAAGTAATCATGTAACTTCTCAGGCCTACATAAATACAGCAAGAGGATAAAATGGTAATTAGGTCTTGAGCCCCACAAGGTACAGACTGACCCCAAGGCAACACCCAGTATCTAACACTGACCTCAAAATGGCAGGTGCTAAACGAAGGAAAGAGACTCCTATGTATGTTCTCTGCCTCTCCGTGGAAAGACACATACCCTGAAGACAGGTTTTGAAAATGTTTTCTTGAGATGGTTTGAAGCCTTTAGCCATCTATCTGTGCTTCTGCCCTGTACCTGTAAGAATGACCACTAATACTTAACAATTCAGAGCTTCCCATGAGTCACCAATTTAGAGTGATAAATGTTCAGCACTGACCTGTAGGTTCTTCCTGCTCTTCTATCTTCTACCGTTTTGCGTAATCCCAGGACTGCCATTTCAGAATCTTTCCTTGTGGACTAGACAGCTTTACAAAACATGACAGAGAAAGCAGGGGAAAGGAAAAGGGACATTTTGAAGACTTCCTTATTCCCTTCCCTGCCTTCCCATGCCTTTCTTGGATCTGAGTAACAGTCACAGAGCTTTAATCCAACAGCCCTATCACTGATGTCCTATGATCGAATAAGGCAAAGAAGATATGTAAGTGCTAGAAAGAGCCAGCCACCCGACCTCCTCATTGGTCATGGAATCCCAGCTTTCCTTGTAATAAATTAGCACTTTTTAGAGTTAATTACTTTTGCAAGTAACCTTCAGAAATTAGTCCCTGGTTTGCACCCCCAGACACAACTTCCCAAGACCTCTAGCTGGCAGAAGAGAGGGTGTGATGCTTTTTTTTGCTAGCATAGTGAAGAAGGAAGTAGAACCTGAGGGAAGGTATATTACAGCTGAAAGGAGCCAAAAACCTAATTCCTGTTGCCAGAGCAATTGTATTTATGAATGCATACTTGAAATAGTGACTGAATGGTTCCTGTAGCTTAATGAAGCATTGATTTGTTATCTAAGTCACAAGTTCTGATTTTCACAACATTTCATTGGCTGAAAACTCTTACCACGTAGTGGCTATCTGAAATTAGTTGATGGTCAGCATGTCTCCTAGTAAACATATATGTATGAAATCATGGAGTCATTCCTGTTAATACTCTAACCTTAGCAATGGAGCTAGGAAATGGCCGTGTTGAAATGTGGAATGGTTTGCATCCCTAGAAAACTGTAAAATAACAGTGGTGAAGTGGATTAGAGTTTACACAAATCCTGCCCTGCCCCTCAGCTACCGATCCACTGAGAACTGCCAGAGAAATGACCAGGCTTGACAAAACGGAATCTTACTAATTTCTATCAGCCATTCCCTGCAGGAGACAAAAGTTCCACTTCCAAAATTAGATTTTAAGAGCTTATTATAAATGCAGCAATACTGATAATGGGACTGAGTAGCTCGACTGCTATCATTCACGTCCTACTAATCACAGACCAAGGTATGCTGAGGGAGGTTTATCTTATACAACTCCAGATTCCCTATGACTAAGCTATAATATTCGGCAAAATAAAGTGCCTTGCTGTTATTCTTTCCTCTTTGGACTTGTCCCAGGATGTCCTTGTAATGAAAAAGACTTAATAGGTTTAGTGGCTGTGAATTCTTTCTGTGAAAACTTGAGTACATAACACTGTTCACTGGAACTGCTCAGTCCATTCAGCTAATCAATGCAAGGACATAGAGTTTATTAAATAATTTGTTCACCTTTGCAATATATCTGTCTCTTTCTGTTTGAACTCAACCCCTCTGAATCTAAAAGCTTTGTAACACGACGGGCTTTCAAACCTATGCAATTTTTACCCTGGACACCCTAACACTGGTAAAGGGCGATCTTTCCAACACCTCTGTCACAGGGAAATTTTTTTTTTTTGCTGTTTGTTCTTAACCAAATGATTACTCTGTATGGAAGGGCAGAGTTAAAACTTTTGAACGTGCAATTAGAAGGACTGCTCTTTAGTCTTGCCAGTCAGGTTGCTTTCCAGATTCCCGCACAGCAGAACTACAGTTTTTTCCTCTCAGAATCACTGTGGATAATTTATATGATTTGTGTGAGAGGGAATTTTATACAACTTGACTCAAAAATGACATCTCTTGGAAGAGAGGGTGAAGGAAGCAAGTTTAGCATATTGAGAGTTGGGAACATTTGGGCACACGTCAGATAAGCCTGACTTTCTTTTGTAAGATCAGCTTTGAAGTCACAGTTATGAATCCCTGTACGTTTGTGTCAATAAGGCTTGTAATTCTCTGTGACAAACAGGGTTATGTCAGCTGCAGCAGAGATACTTGAACTATAAACCATCCTTCGTAGAAAGCTGTCTCCTTTAAGGCTTTTTCAAAACTCCAGTCTCCACCTCAGTGAAGTATTTCACACAAGTAGATCTTTCCGTCCTAGTAAAGTCCTCTTAAAATCAATAAGTCTTTGGAAGATCACTCTGCTATCTTGCTGCAAAGGAGGACTCCACTGATTTTGGTGTAACATCTTCCAGGGAAACAATATACTATATATTCTTAAAATAAAAACCTGGTACCTGACAGTACCCAGGCAAACTTTTGTGATGGTAGAACTCCAGACAGCACAGAAGTTAAAGTCTTCTTTGAGTTATACAGGAACCAAACACCTTCTTTGCACAGAATTGATAAAAGTTTTGAACGTACGTAAAGAAAGCTAAATTAGCTTACACAGTTATACAAATACTAGGATCTGGGCAGGCCTGTTCTAGAGGACTGAAATTAACTATACAAAGAGTTGATAATAATGTACTTTGAGAGGCAGCATTCTTAAACTATACTTGATGTAGATTTCCCTGATTCACTGAGATAGCTAATCAGTTCTAATAAAACACTACTGCAGTTCCAAAGTTTTAATTTTTGAAGGTTTTCTTTTTTAGCTGTATAGAACTGATAAAGCTGTTGCAATATATAGTGATCAAGTTGCAGAGCATGTATTCCCTGCTATGTATCTATTTGTCAACCCATATACATTTGTAAGGCTTCATAACTGTACTTTCTACCATTACACGTTCTAAATCGAAAATGCACCTAGGAAAACTGCGTAACTGTCTTAACAGGTGCACAACCATTGCTTGTAACTACTAATAACATGTTGTGAGGTTTTTTTTTTTAAATAGCCTAGATGGGGCTAAGAGGAGGCCCTTTAAAAGGAGGAGGTCAGGTGTAATTGAATGATTCAGATGATTAGCAGGTGTGTTAATTTGGCTTCTTTTGAAAGCTAAAGTAGGGCCTTTTATTATCTGTGCTAGGAAAATACAGAAGTATTATGGTGTATGTTTTCAGCAAAGGTTAAGCTCTGGGAGACAGGAAATGGAGGCCCGGGAAAAGGATTGAAAAATGATTGCTCATAGTCTACTTAGAGACCTCAAGTTTGATGGTAAATGAGCAGTGTATACCTGGGACATGTATAGTTATAGGAGAAATAACCTAAAACTCTAGGGACCCTTTCACTGCAGAGCTAACTTAGTTTAGCAGGATTGTGAAGCTCTCAGAGCTTTAACAGGGTGGTGATTCAGGTGTCCTAGATCGAAACTCTAGTGCTTTTCAACGTTCTATGCAGATCTTGTAAGACAAATTCAGAGATTCCAGCTCTGAAACTCAACGTGCAGGATTGAGCAGAACAGGTGAGCTTAAGCATGAAGTACATTTGTTCTGTCGCTGATTCTACCTGTTACTCCATAAATAACACCTAGACCCTGCAAGTATGTTGGACTCTGACAGAAGCCTGGTTTAGGTGCCTAGATTCTTTGCAGGTTCTCAAAGAAAGTTAGAGACCTCAGAGCATAGTCTGGATGATGGAGCACAGTCCAGAGCAAGTAAGTAAGAAACACTAAATGTAAGGGTGTGCCTGAAAGGTGGGGGCTGGGTATCTGGTTTCTGCTTCAGAATTTTTACCTGAGGAGAGGTGCCTATTGTGCTCCTCAAAACTGAACCATAATTTTTTATTTTATGTGCCTTCCTTTTCTTTGAACTAGTGGAGGGAGTGTGGGGATATGGGTTACTCCAGGGAAGACACAGCAGGTGCTTCTGAGACGTTGGTGATGAGACATTGTGGAGGACAGAAAACCCAATTTGCTGGGCCGGAGGTGGGTGGGATGGTGAATTTTTCTAGCTTCACGGTTAGAGACCTGACCTAGTCTTGTGAAATACAGCCCCCAATTTAAACGTGGGAACAGTACTTTATTTTGCTATGTGGGTGTGTGGCTTTATCTAGTACCTAACATGACTCTCACAAAAAATAAACAGTGACAGATAGTGGCACTTCATTCTTGACAGTGTGTAAGTTTGGAGACTGCTTTTAATTTCTCTTTGCCTGACTTTTGAATTTTCTTTTTTAAAAGCCATTGTCAGAGTTGCTAATGCTTGTAGAGTTGACAGAAACATTCCGGGCAGTTATAAGTTTTTAGTTTTGCTGAGAAAACAGAGGTGTCTGAGACTGTTTAAGGCTTTTGTCAGCCCTTAGAATAAAATAAATAGTTTAAGGCAAAGAAAAAAAAAGTGCTATTGAACATTGCTAGAGATCCAGGTAGAATATAAAGTGGGATCTCCTTCCTCTCTTAATACAAATAAGTAAAAAAGCTAGTTTTATCTGTACTACTGTTTTCACTAACAACCAGAAAGCAAATCTGAAAGGAAATTTTGTAAAGCAAATCTGAAAACAATTGACAGCTGAGAAGCTCTGTTAGGTTTGGCAATAGTCACACTACTTGAATCCAGAAAAGAAACAACGCTTACTGGGAATTGAAAAGAGAGGCATGTGAATGTTGTCCCTGGGTAGCTTGTCTCCTTCAGTGACTTTTTCTTCTCCCAGCTTTGTCTGTGCTGCTTGTTCAGATATCAGGCTCTGCCTATGGATCTGTCTCTGAGTATGCCTAGCACGGTGGAAATGGAGACCTGATCTGGGCTGTGATCTTCCTCAGTTACAGTTAATACATATCATGGTCACTCAGCATCTATATTATGTGATAAAACTAGCTTGAATATCTTCCCTTTCCTGCATGGGGGCAGCCATTTCTCTTCTGCTTTCCTTTACCTCCCAGCATGTTGCCTGCATTCATAATTGTGGACAGGAAAATATTGTCCTCTCTGGAGGCTGCTTCTATGTTTGTTCAAGAGGGGGAGGCATAAACTGAGCCATTACTGGGAGAAACAGTGTCTGAGCACACAGCAGCAACCATTGTTTAATGAGTCTATTTGTACTGGGCCAGCAGGTAGCTGTGACATTGAGTCAAGCCTAAGACTGGATCTGGCAAGCAGCCAGCCAGCGTTCTGCTGAGAAGCAGCTAAATTATGCATCTTATTTAGAACATTTTTAAAATACCTTCTAATATTTTCAGGCAAATGTCCCAAAACAAACGCTACTATCATTTAAGAGCTTTGTAATCTTGAGCTACATTGTAATTCACAAAAGCTTTCTGGTGTTTGCTGAGCTTCCTTTCTTGATGGTGTGTTATAAATTGTTATGGTAGAGAGATATTGAGGAGAAGGAGTTCTGCCTGGGCTGGAAGTGTGGGGAAAGACGATTAGTCCCTGTGGTACTGAGATGGAATGTGATGCCTCCCTAGGAGGTCTGGGTTCAGGCATCAGTTTGTTGACCTGATGTTTCAGGTGGGGGGATGCTCAACTCTGTTCTGACTCACAGCAGAGCCTGACATTGCAGCCGTGGTTGCTCTGTTACAAAGGCAGCTGCCACTTGGGTCACGCAGTGCAGTGACTTCTGCTAATAAAGCTGGCACGCATACTGACTGCGTGCCAGACACTGTGGGCTTGTTCACACTTAGTTTGAAACTCCCCCTCTTTTTTTTTTCACCTTCTTGGTTTTGAGGAGATCAAAAGTACTGTCTGGAGAACAGTTTACTCCTCTTCAGTCTTTCTAGTGCTGCTATGTAAGCATGGAGCTTCTGCCTATGAAACAGGCTTTTCTTGCAAGCCTAGCCCTAATGTGGGTCTGCTGCGGTGTTTTAATAGGACATCAGGCAGCTGTACTGCAGAAATCTTTCTCTGACTGGGCCTACAGCTTCTAGGATCCCTTTACACTGTGCTGCAACTTTTTACAGATAAAAACCATCGAATCAGAGCTTGTGACTAGAGTTTAGCTTACTTGCTAATTGCTCAGTAAACCCCACGCTATAGAAAGCAGTACATCCTTCTGACCAACCCTTGCTCTTCCATTATCCCTTGCAGCCATATTTTGCTTCTCAGCACCTGTGTTCCTCCCTTAGCAGGTGGGCAGTTCCCACAGGTGCTACTGGCTGGCCTTGCACCACAGGAACTGCTGTATGCATGTTTGACTGAGCAGCATTCAGTAAATCTGGATCCTGACAGGGCCTGAGTATAAGTTCTGGCTTGAATTTCCAGCCCTTTTAAAATCCTTTTCTAACCAACTTCCTGTCTCTATTTTTTACTTTATCCAAATGATCTCTCTAGAAGGGCATTTTAAGCTAATGTTCCCTAGATATGGAAAGAAATCACCAGACAGCATTTTAAAAATTGCTTCAAAACTCAGAAATTATCCAAATGTAGTGGAAATCACTCCTGGAAAGCTCTATATGTCTGTGTAATTGTTAAAAAGTGGGGTAAAAAGTATGGCATCCCCCTTTGGAGTAGCAATAATATGTGGTCAGCAGCAAGTTACTGCTCATCAGATCATCAGTCTTCTTCCATAAAGGCTGGTACAGGTAGCCTAGAGTGAATTGACCTTTTGCAGTAGTGTCCATGGGACATATGGGCTTCATGTCTCAGGTTCCTGTTTCACTTTCTTCCTAACGCTTAATGTTTGGGTTTGCTTATTTTTTCATACTCAATGCTCTGTCCAAGCGATAACAGTTTAAAGCACAGTGTCATAGAAGGCAAGGGAGAGAATTAACTGTTACCACTTTACATTAAACATTAAGCACTTCAGCTATTGCAGGTGGACCTGATTCGACTGCCAATTGTGGCAGCTCCACAATAGTTAAGAACCACATATTATTTAAAGGTCAATTCCTTTAAAAGATCCCGTTTTTCAGCTGCCAGACTTAATGACATGGCCCAAACAATTCCCATGTTGAATGTCATCTTGATGCAGACACCAGTATTGAATGCGCTGTCCTAAATGGCTCTGTGTTTTTGAAAATGACAATAGGGGAAATACAGTTTGTTTAGTTGTTTTAAATGCCAGTCTGCTTTGGGGGAAGAAGTTAATGTTTGCCTTAATGAGAAAGTCTTTGGAAACATGTTTACGTATCTTCTACAGATTCCACCTAGACATTTGCAGCTAAATTCTGTGTCCACGATGAGACTACCCGTGTGAGGGATGATGATAACCTCATCTATGACTGTAACTTTGAAATGCTGCAAGCAATGTCTGCTTTAGGTGCAAATGCTTGAAGAAGCTTGGCAGTCAATAAGCAGCTGGGGAGTGAGGCAATTGAAGTTGTCCATGCAATTCATTCTCTTTGGTTAGATGCATTTCAGTACCACAGATTTGATCCTAGACGCTATTTTTGTAGTAAGATTTGTCTCATTCAAAACACAACATTGTATACTGGGGATTTTCTTTGTAAAACCTTGAAGTTACCGGGAAGTGGCAAGCAAACGAGGGAGGAGGCAGCAGGAAAAGAAAGCATGGTTTCTTGGTTATGGTAGCTGAATTCTACCCAAGGAAGTGATCCTCTCTTTCTAGGTGATGCAAAACAAATTAGTTACATATGGTTAATGAAAAAAAGGTTTAATTTTACTTTCAGAATGCCTCAATTGAAGACAAGTAATTTCACAGAAGAGTTGTTGAATGGCAGGTTGCAAGGAAAGACTGAGGAAACTGTACTAGGAAAATATTCACGACTGAATGTTGAATAAGCACCCAACAGTGAATGAGCACTCTAGCAAATCAGAGGCAAGAACCATAAAATGCATTAAATACCTGGATGGCACTTCCAGTCCATGCTCACCTTTTAGTTAGTAACTTCATTAACCACAGGACTATCCCAAACACAAGAATTTAAGGCACACTGTCTCCCAGTCTGTATTTGTTGTGCTGCCTCTTTGTTTGTTCATTCACAAGTGGGAATAGGTAGTTAATTAGGCAGTGCTTTATTTTGGGAAGCCAGTTAAATGATGCATTGTGAATTGTTTTGGGCAGTTCTCTCATTGCTTAGCTTTAGCGATTTTAAAAGGACTCACTGCAGTGTCAGAGTGGTTTTAATTCTTACCTAATTTAGGTTCCCTGGGGGATAAAGATTAATTCGAACAATTTAAAAAACAGACAAGACATACATATGAAGATCCCCTAGGATATTACACATATCCTGAGTCCTAGGATATGTGTAGCTCTTTGTATTGGTACAATTTTACACAAAACCTTTGATGATTTAACTTAGTTTCCACAGGAATCGTGTAAAGTATTAACATATTTGAATTCTACAAATTGGATTGTTTGTTTGTTTGTTTCAATTCTTGTCTGACCTTTGTCTGATTACACACTATATAAGCTATAGTGAAGATCAAACAAAATACTGGATAACACAAAGGCAGTTAAGTACTAATATAAAACACTTATTCTTGAACCAAGCCCTTTTTTTTTTCAGTTGATGATATGATATTAATTTAAATCATTAAAGAGCACTTCATCCTGTATAAACACAAGACATCAGTATAGACAAGGGCCTAAACACCTCAATAGCAGTTTAGTGTCTGCTTCCTAATCTCAGCCAGAATTTCTTTGTTTGGAGCTTCCTTAAAAAACTCCTTTCAACTGCAAAAAAATTAAGCTTTATAATAATTACTTTGCGGTGAGGAAACCGAAGGAGAGTGTCTTGTCTTTAAAGAATGACTTCCCTGTGGCCATCTAAAAGTGACTTGTGGGGGTCACATATCCTGGCTGGCAACCTCCTCCTAAAGCCATGAGGTTACACCAACCAAAGTCTGCCAAAGTCGTCAGAAAAAAAGCCAGCATTCATTTGTGACAGCTCTTATTATTCAGTCTCCTAGGGTAACACAATTTCTAGTACTAAGTCTCAAATCATGACCATAAGAAAGAATCTACCCTTGCAAGAGATTTGTAAGACCTTCCTCTGAATTGAAAAGTAGAGTGAAATATCTGGCTTGTAAAAGGAAAATAGGAGTTACCTTGTTCATTCTCAGTTCTTATCTCTGGTAACCTTTGTTTCTGGAGGCCAAGAATTGTGTTGTTAATTTAAATAATATTCATTTGCCATCTTATTAATTCCATGTGGAGATTGTAAATCCAGTGCTGATATCTGGGGATAAGTTTTTTTCAGGTGTGGTAAATATACTAATTTGAAAGAATAAATAAAGCATATACTGCAATCAGGAAAGGATGCAGACTAGAAAGTTGGGGATGGAGACTATGCTACTGCGTGTTGAATATGCATCCAGATTAACAGATGAACCAACATCAGAAATCTTTTTACTGTCTTCTGTTCTCAAAACATAGATATACAGGTGTGATTTATGGTGTCTCTCTCTTTCTCTCAGGAAGGTATAGGATATATCTCATCTGAGAATTTCTATGCCACTTTTCTCCAATTAGAAGAGGAAACTCACTCTGTGTTGCACCAGGAAGCCTTGGATTATCTTAATCTGACTTCTGTGGACTGTCAAAGCAAACTTTTGTTCCAAAATAGAAGTATTTTAACAGTACAATTAAGTTTATTTTTTTGAGTGAATACACGTACGGGTATGAAGGCTGACAGAGCAAAGTGCAGGGCATCACAGCTTCTTTCTGAAGTGGGACTGTCAGGTTTTTGGTGCTTTGTAAAGCTGAAGCCTCTGGAAGACCCAGTAAATTAACTTTTTCCAGAATTTTCTTCTTCATGATTCTATCTCTCTTCAGAAGTTATCTGGGATAGGGTGTAAATTGTGGGATGCAGCTATTCGGGTTCAGTGCTGACACGTAGTACTCTTTATTGCTTCTTACAAATCTAAGGCTATTGTGTACTGCAGGTGCTTGCGCTCAAAGCTTTTTCCTCTCTCACATGTTATGTGAGCCAGAGGAACATTTCACATGCTAAAGATGGAATATCTGTGACAGCATGATCATCTGCCTCCTCCAAGTGCTGCAGAATGGCTGTGCCAGGCATTAAATAAATGGGTACATCTTTGTAATGCCAATGCAACTTTCAGTGAGGGTTATTTGTATTTATGGCATCCATAAAGCAGTTTATAGTCCTTCTGCTGCCTATTATTTTGTGCTTCTGAGCAGGAAGTGTGAACTGCGACGACTTAAAATGTAACTCAGGGGTGCTTCAAAGGTCAAAAGACTTTCTAGGTCAAAGGCAGTGAATGTGAACAGCAGTAATAACTACTCTTTGCCTTTGGGCTGCTGATCTCCTCCAGGAGAGCAGCTGTTAAGCGTGCCTTGCAGCATGCGTGTTTTGGAAGTCTGCAAACCAGGAAGTGGAAGTGCTGAGGTGACAGGCTGTATCCCCTACCAGACTGTTGTGCTTAAAGCAGAACTGAAGTCCTGGGGTCTGTCCGAAGGTGCTGCTCAAATAGTTCTGTTTTAGTCTTTGTAAATCTGGAGGTACTAGAAGACTGCTCCTCGGAACTAAATCTGAAGCTTAGTGGTTGGTCAAACAGGGGAGAACAAAGGCACCAAGCGCTGAAAAAGAGACAGGAATGTCTTTAGTACTGGATCCTGCCTCAGTCATAGGATATGGTGTGTTAATCTGTGTACAGAGGGTCACAATGCCTTCTGATAGTGGTCATGTGCATAGGTCTTCACATCCATACAGGGGAAGAAAGATGGGAAGGCCGAAGAAAGCCAGGAAATGGTCCGTTACAAATCGCAAAATGATTGTGTGTTGGTTTAACAATAACTCCAACAGTTTTGGTTATCACTGTTTGCTAAAATGATGCTATGCCTCTGTAAACATAAGAAAAGTAGCACCTAATACCAAGAAGTTAAATAATTTTCTCATTTTGACATCACTGATGTCTCCAGAGGACACATTAATCAAAGGAGGTGGGAGAAATAAGGCTACATCATCATTAAACTTTAAAACAAAGTGCCTCGAAACCATCTGTTTTTCTCCAGATAGCAGTACTAATCCAGTCACTGAGCTATTTTACCAAGTCACACTTCAGTTTATTTTCTGCACTGTAGGAAATTTTAAGAAGATGATATATATTGCAGTGGCAATTAGGGAATTGAAAACCAGATACAATATATGAAATCCGGGCAAGTGTCTCTGGTAAAAAAAAATAAAACCAAAAACCAACAACCCTCCCCCCCCCCGCCCCCAACTTTAAGATTGCTAGGATTTTCTTTTGAAGTACTAGCTTCTGACTGTTGCTGGCCGGGGATGTTTCATTAGGGAAGACACTCTCTCACATATTCTCTGAGAAAGTATACACACTTTGAACATGCATAAAGTGAGCTATTTTGCCATAACTTTTTTCTTCTTTTGTTGTGAGTAGAAGACAAGACAGGCATTTGTATCTGCTGTCTGTGTCTGCTACAGCTAATTTTTCAATTTACATAAATAAATAACCTGCCAAAACTAATTACTTCTCTTCAAATTCTGAATACATTATTTCTCCTTTTCCTCCCCCACATCTGTCTTGATTTAATGATTTTTTGCATCAGTTGTCATTTTAGGAGCTGGTTTGGTCTAAAAAGGGATGATTGTATGTATCTTGCTGTTTTAATTTAACTAATTAAGGTTGCTGCTTTTGTCTTAGTATCTGAAGGCAGAAATGGAGTGGATGCTCATATATTGGTGCTCTTGATTTGATGGTGAAAGAAATTGTTGTGATCCAACATTATCTAGTGAAAAATGTCAGCAGAAGAACTCAGACCAGGGTTTGCAAAAACGGTGGTTTGATTTTCAAAAATGCGCATGAGCATTAACTTCCCAAATCCCATTTCAGTCTGTGGAACTTGTCTTGTGTAATCTCTGCTGCATGATTAGTCCGCAGAGGAGTTGATTCAGGAATGAGTCCTGGGTGGTAAGAAAGGACGTGTTCTTATTGTCGTCCATTTCAAGATATTTGTCTGTAAATGAAGCAATTAAATGAGCAGTTCACTCATCCTGGGTTCACTGTAAATATGATACTTCCAAGCAGATGCAAAAGTAGCAGGCCCACAGTTGCTGTGATTGCAAGGGCGGATTAAGTTTGCGATTGTACTGAGACATACTTGGTTTGGTACTGGTAGATGGACCTTCGCTTTGTGTTGAAATTTGCCACACAATCTTCATTATATTCTTCTCATTTAATTTCAGAAAAAAGCTCTTCCAGTCTCACTCTGCTTCCCTGAGGTGTCTTTGACCATTGTGGCTGCAGGACGCTTAGGGAGGTGAAATCTTATTCCACCAAACTGAGATTCTGGAGGCAAGACTTTACCTTGACATCTTGACACTTTCTTCCTGTTTCAGGTCTGAGCAGAACACACATTTCATTATGTGCTCTATGTGCTAGAGTCTTTGTTGCAGTTTTTGTAACGAAGAATCGAGTCTTTCATGTATCCAGTGGGAACACTCTAACTGTAACATCCAGAACTCCCATTTCCTGATACTTTCTGAGAAGATCCTCAAAATCTTCATTGATCTTTGAAGTGTGTTCATTAGTCCATTTATATTTAAAAGTGTTTCAGTAAATACATTTGCTAAGGCACCTTGTAACTTACATCGTTTGTTTTAAACAAAGATCTGTGTTACTTTTTTTTCATGCAAACAAGCATAAATAATTTATCTTTCACATGTATTTTGTAAAGAAACGTATTAATAATCCTATCACATGCTGGTATTTCTCACATGAACAGAAGTCATTTGCTGTAATGTATATTAGTCATGATGTTAAAATCATATACATTTAAAATTTCCATCCTTAGATTACATACAGTCATGTACATTATTATTTTCAGCTTTTAATAATCTGTTTTTTACCAATAGAAATAGGGTTTTTAAAATTTTTTACATATTACTCCATTCGATCAGCTGAAGCAGAAGTTCTCCTTTTCCTTAGGGTTTCTTATTCTTTTTTTCCCCTTTGTCGTTCACTTTAAGTTAGGGTCTATGATAAGCTGCAGACACTGACAAAAATTGTATTAGACGAGGTATTGTACAGAGGAAAATTGCATTTGGATTTTTCACTGTCACCTTCAAGTCTTCAGTTATCAACCTATTGCTGCAACGCTGTCGTTGAAAGCACAGCAGTGGAAAAAAGAATACCTGTTTCAATGAATCATTTAAAAATAGATACATTCCAGAGATTACCTATACATTTTGATCTTTTATCATAGATTTCATCACAGACAGATTCACAACAGCAAGAGTGTTTTGAGAACCTTGTGGCTGAAACTATCTTTGTTTTCCTGGCAGCCCTTATAGGCATGGAGTGTATGCAATGAGCAGTAAAAGCGGCTTTTTTTGTGAGCTGAACTGGGTACGTGACTGTGCCAGGAGCCCTGCCCCACTGATACTGGCTTCAGCAGTTAAACAACCAGTTTTGCAGCAAGTCCTCCAGGCAGAGTCCTTCCCCAGATTGGATAGTCGTTTTCAGGCCTCTCCTCGCTGATTTGGTTGTCTGTAGCAGTTCACTGTTACATTGGCATGGTGGAAGGACTTGCCTTTCTGTGTTTTGGGACCTGGAAGAGAGCAGTGAACAGAGACCAGCAGTCACCAGAAACAGTTCACAACAGCCTAGTAGCTTCCTTTGGATAATGATCATGACAGCATTGGAGGTAAATTGATCAATAGGAAAAATTCTGAGAAATATTGGAAATGGGGAGTGCAGTCTGCAATGCCTGGCGTGATCAAAATACTGACAGATCAGTGGTGAGAGGGAACCCCTGGCTGACTGTCATAGTATGTAGAAACTGCTGCTCCGAGTTCTAGTGGCTTAGTGCATCTATTTCTTATATAGTTATAGTATATCAAATTCTAGTCTCTCCATTTCTCTCAACCCTCACTGAGGCAGGATGTTAAGAATGAACTTTAGAATTTGGCCCTTGATCAGTGTGCTGGCTTGGCTGGGATTTGAATTACCATGTCTCCTTGCCAATCCCAAATGCGCCCAAAATACATTCCAAGAAGAAATGATCCCACTGTTCTCTCATTCTGAAACACATTTCTGCTTTTTTTTCTAACCATTCGGAAGGATGCATCTGCTTGTGTTGAGGTCTACTCTGCAATTTACTGCAGTGTGAACTTAAGAACCCGTTTACTTTTACTGTGCTCATCCTGGTGTATCCTGCATGAGACAGGAGCCTGGTGCTTAAGCAATTCTGAAATAAATGGAAATTTATGGTACTTGCTATTTTCTACAGAGAAGATTTTGCAGAATCAGATCCTTTGATACTTGTTTATGCGCTCCTTGTGCTCTTATACTGCATTCCAACCAGATGGATAGATAATATCTTTATATTTTGGCTGAATGAATAATAAGTTTGATCGTGGAGGTAGCTCCAATGTCCCACTGGACTAGTGCGCAAACACACATTCACCGTAAAGCTGAGGGCTGCACAACCAGGAAGGCTACAAATCCCACAATAAGACAATCTTTGTCTGTCTATAAAAATCCTGTCATATTAATTCGTGATGCATAATTCCAAAGTGCTCGTCAGACTTCTCAAGGCCAGGCGTGTGCAACATTGAGAATCATAACAGGCCTTGGATATTCTCACTACATTTCACAATAGACGCTTGATGTGTCTGCAACCTGACAGCTGTCAGGGTCTCACTGCTAGAACCAGGACAGATCATTAATAACTGTGAGTTTATAACTGTGCCCCTTGGATTCATATTATTTGTTCTACCTTTCTTATTGTTTCAGTCAACAGCAAAAGGAAAATAAACCAAAACTGACTAAATGAATCCAAGGGGAAGTGGTGCAGTTATCCACTATTTTATCCATATGTACTGCAAAGTCTCACTTGTGTTGTCCTTGGCTGGGGGGACGCTTGCTGCCTTCACTGTCTTTATTTCAGACTTAGGGTGCAGTGCGGTGACAACACTTGCTCGAATTTTGATCAAGTCACCAGGCAATAACATAATATTTTACCTCTGACTCAGTGGTGAGGGCCATAGGCCAAGGAATTGTTTTTTTTTTTTTTCCCTGAATAAACATTTGTTATGTGACATCCTAGGAAGGGGAAATGTGATGGCTATCTTGAGGTTTCATCTGTGTTAAACTGACATCAGCTGTGCACAACTAGATGCATTTCATCTGGCAAATGCCTATTCAACAACATATTTCAGTGTTTGAAATTTCATACTGAACAAACAAAAATAAATTTCAGTAATGTCAAAAACTTTCTCCTCTAAAATTGAACTTCTATTTCAATTTGAGTTGAACAGTGAAAAATACTACTAATTTTTACTGCTATGTAGATGGAGTCATTGAGGCAGTTAATCATACCATGTACCCATGGCCAAATTGGCAGTGTTTATTCAGATCTGAAAGCTGACAGAGGTCTGTTGTCAGGACACATGTAGGTTGGCTATATGGAGAGCATCCACTCTACTAGTATACTTTGGACTGTCTTCCCACCAGTGCGTATCTGACTATGTGAGCTCTGAATGTCACCACTGCATACTGTGCCAGGTGCCATATAGCCAGTTTGTCCCTCTGATTTTGCTGCTGCAGTAACTGTGCTGCCCCAGGCAATACTTGCAGTCCTGTAGGGTCTGAAAGTACAATCAGCTGCCTGGCTGCAAGGGGAGAAAACCATGAGGGACAGACTGAATGTTGTGATGATCAATTCGGAATTTTTGAGTGTTTTAGGTACACAGTACCATTGTCAAAGGCTCCATAGCGTTACCTGGTCTGAAGATACATCTGTACTCACTCTCATTACTGTTTCTGAAAGTCAAAAGCAGAAGGCACCAGAGTTCATTACAGTTGCCTTCTGCTCTGGAGTCTACCACGGACCTGGCAGCAAAAATTATAAGAGGGCAGCCTTGACAAAGGGCCTTCATTAGTGATGTCTGCTTATTTGTGCTAGTCGTAGTTGGAGGGGAAGAGGAAGCACATCTTAAATTCAAGACCCAGAATATCTCAGCTGAGTCCTGGGCAATGAATGTCGATTTGCCATGAGAAGGAAAACTCTGCTGAACAGCCATGGACCAGTATTTGTAATCCTGGGTCCAAACACAAGACTTTAAATTCAAACTGGGATTGTATGCGTTAGCCCACCATTAGATTGTCTTCTTGGGTGTCCTTGCTATCACCTCACCTCATAATATGTTCAGAGGTTCACTAGTCCTAAACTAGAAAGATTAAACCTGAATTCTGACACGTATCCTTTTCTATATCTATTTTCAAATAGTATGTTGTCTGTTTTGCAATTGCTGACTCATGCCAAGTCCTGCATCGCCTCTGTGCATCTTGCTGCTTCCCATTGTGTGGTACTCAACCATTCCCTCTGCTCTCTTCTTTCCGTATGTGCTGATATTTGTAGCAATAATCAGATCCCGCAGTGAAACGCAGAAAGATTCCGGTAGCCCCGAAGGAGCAGTCAGCTCTTCAAGTTTGAATTTAAGGAATTTTAGACAAATGTGTCATTTTGCCCCAGAGACTGTTTGAGAGAGCTTTCAAGGCTATTCTTGAAAAGTATGAAAACAAAAGCAAACCTGAATGACCTTCTGGAGAGGGGTTTGTCTACTAAAAGTATATTCTTGTCTTCCTGTTACTGAGCTGGCTTTCTCTAAACTGGGACCCTAATAATTTGGAGTGTTCAACTTGAAGCTTATTCAGGATCAAAGCTCCTAGCCTTTGTAAAAGGGAAAAAAAAAATCATGAAACTACTCCTTTAATGCAAAAGTGTGGACTCCAGCCTCTCAGGGCCAAATATTTAATGCAACATACTGAGACCTATAAAGCCGGAATCTTGCATGCCTTTCTCATTAGATGGGAGCTTTGCCAGAGGTTCAGGAACATGAAGTTTGCCCCATTGCTTTTACACTGGCTTATCTTTAATGTGTGTTAGTTTAGGGTGTGTGAAAAAGACTGATGGTTTTACAAGCCCTCAGTAAGCAGGTTTAATGTTGTATACTAATCCGTGTTGTTTTGCTTAACAAATCTATTGATGTATCTTAATGATTCCTTGAAACCTGATTGTAAGGAGCAGTTTTCTTACATTCCTTACTGTTATGATGGGTTAGATAAGCTCTTCTCTGTGTGCTTTACTCGTACCTTCAAAGAGAGCTCATCAGTGTAGTATTCAGGTGATAAGTTCTATTAGAAATGATATCACAAAATTCCTTTTCACTCATGTCTCCAGCCATATTTTGCATAGAGTCACCAAGGTGAAAAGACAACACAGTCTTTAAAATTTTCCGATTGAGCCAGATTACAAGAACTGAATGTGGTCTCTTTAAACTTGCCATGGACAGTTTATTTCTCATTTCCAGCTTGGATAAAACAGTCAAGTTTATCAGAAATGGCACTTTTACTAAGATTCATCACTTTCTGAACTTTTTTGCTTTCTGCCATATCACGTATCTGTCATATATGAAATATACCATGCCCCAGTGGGCCCCCTAGTTTGGAAATGGGATATGAAGTTCTTAAAGCATAGGTTGTTTCTATGAAACCACTTCTGTGACCAAATGTTGCTATATGACAGCCTTTTGGTGACCTGTATGAAAGAAGTGCTTTGGGTCAGAACCAGAACAAGTAGGTTGATCTTGCTATCACAACAACCATTAAAAATGCCATTTAGTAGAAAACCCAGCTGAGAACTTAATGCCAATCAAAAAGGGCAACCTCTATTTCACTCCTTACACTCTTCATAAGCAAAATGCCGATTGCAATAAAAGGCCCCAGGGCCATTCCCAGCCTTGTGCTTCTTTGTGGTAAGAGGGGCTACTAATCAGGAATATTTCATTTGCTCCTCATCAGTCAGGAAATGGTTAAAAATCAGTTTGGATTTGCATGGGTGCACTGTCAGATTTAGATCTGTAAACAGGTTTTATCAGCTTCTGAAGCCTTCGACTACTTAAATCTGTGACTGAAGAAACATTAAAATTGCACTGATGTTTTAGGGGTGTTTTAAGGGAGCAATACAATCTGCTCCTGGATCAAGGCTGGCATGACCATGGTCTTCTAGTGAGAGGGACCTTTGTGTTACTGATGCTTGGATCCACGGGAAGGAAGGAGGTCGCCTGTTTCAAGGGTCATTTTTTTTTCAGAACAGTGAAGGATAAGCATGTCATTATATCAGCAAGAGGAGTATGTGATAACTTTCTCAAAATTTGTGCAACGCTGTAAAAGTGGATTTGTTTTTCGTGTGGTAAAAGATTAAAAAGGAACGTCTGATCATTCACAGTGAGTGCCTGTGCAAGGTGGCTATTGCCTTTAGCACTGATTAATAGGGCTGTTTTTGTTATCTTCTTTGTTTAGCATAATAAGCAAGCTTTCTTTAAAAAGCCTTAAACACTGCTGAGAGTGGGAGAATGGTAATAAGTAACACTAAATTGCCAGTAGAAGTATGTAAAATCAAAGTGGAAACTCACAACAAGATTTTGAAGAATTTTTGTTCAATTTATAAATTCAAAGACCGATCTTGAGTGTATTTCTGGGTCATAGCAAATCGAGAAATGCAGAGAAACTTCTTGTGAAGTCAATGCTTCTTGAGGCATTTCTAGTCTCATGTAGAAAATGTAAGTGGAGAGCTCATGTTAGTGACTAAACCCTCAGATTTTTTTGCACAGCCTGAATCTAGAATTTTCCTGAATTCTTCCTTTCAGAAACCTTGGGTTTGCTTCCATGTCCACCAGCAGATAAATACACAACTAGGTTTTTGTGTGGTGATAAGGAATATATATAGTTTCTGGAAAGAAAAGGAAAAAATATTTTCTCATATTTGTCCATTAGGAGCAGAGAGACACTTTTATTGCATACCACAGCAAATCCAGGCTGCCTGAGGAGGAGACCTGTCAACTTAACTAGTAAACTTGGCAAAAGATTGGGAAGGGGTTCTGCAAGAGTCCTCCACCCTGCTGCAATATCATGTAAGTACTTAGCTGGCCACACGCTTGTTGTCGTGTTTTCATCATTTCCCTCACAAGAATGGCCTTGAATATGGAAAGGAGTAAATGGGTGATTCCTTGTTTTTTCCTGGAGAAGGGAGAAAATGCTTTCTAATTGTGAAAGTACATACAGGAACACATTGATAAACAGATTCAGCCTCAAAAGCCAGTGTTAACTTACTTTTCCAAGGTTTCTGAATGCTAACTTCAGCTATACTGCTCTTGTTTACAGACTGTACATTTACAAATAGACTGTGCAGTGGATGAAAACTTGTTATTCTAATACGAATCACATACATAGAGCAACACCATTGAATTGGTAACCACGGGGGGAAAAAGAACAAAAGAAGCCTGACAAGGCAACGGTAGAGCTGCAGTGCTGCAGCTCTGGTACAGCCTTCCTGTCTTGCTTATCAATGGCATGTATCTTACTCCTTGTACATTAATGCTAAAAGTACACTGTCTCTCATAACTTGTTCTTAAATGCTGTAATCATTCATTAGAGCTCACAGGTAAGGACTATTTCTTCAGAAGCCAGTTTTGCTTGCTAATTATTTCAAATCCTCTGGAATTTTTTGCTAGTGTTCATTCCTTTAAGGCAGACTCTACTCTCAATGAAGTCTCTTAGAGTTTCATAGAGGAAGCTTTCAGAGTGGATTTTAAGGAGGAGGATGACCAAGAGGAGGCGATGTAGTAAGACAGATTCCTACTATGGCCCTCAAATGACCATGCTTGGCACAAAGTATGTCCCATTTTCTACAACCTGTTTTCACTCTCCTGTCTTCTATCTTCAAATGTGACTTAAAAGTGCTGTTTTTCTTCCTTAAAAAATGGCAAAAACAGGATTTACACTCATCCTCTGCCTGGGATATTACACTTCCTGGACATTTTATATAGACTGGTTTGATTACTGAAGTTCAATCATTGTCAAAACACCTCAGTACGACATGAAGGTCTGTTAGCCTCTTGCTTCCTAATGAATGCAAAACCTGTTATTAGTATTTAACGTCTTTGGTTTCCATCTCAAATGTAATGGAATTGTCTGCCAGATGCTTGTTAGGGCTGCACAATGTCTTGGTATGTTCTCTAGGTGCTGCTGTCTTTATTAAATTGGAAGTCCTTTCTGGTTGTTCAGAAAAGAAGAGAAAGTTCTCTTTTGTATTATCATTTCCCCCTGCTGCTTGCAGGCACCTGAGTTCTGGTTATGACAATTCTCTTCCCTTTCTTCATTTATAAGGTAATCTTTCCACAGTGTCTCATTTTATCCCTCTTCTTTTCTTCAGTCCCATCCTAGAGAGAAACCTGCAAGATGTGCTCAAAGGATATACTTCAAAACCCTCGGTGCTACCTGGAATGGTCAAAGCAGCTTGATCTTTTGTTTCTCATCCTTACTTTCTGTTTTTCTTTAAATTCTTTTTAAAATTTAGTTAATGGCAATCCGTCTGCCAAGGTTCTGAACGCTGATGTAATGGATGATGCATGTTTTATCTGGAGAAGGCTGTCAAGAGCCGTGGCTCTGATGCACAGTGATGTATGGTGCTGCTGTGCTTCAGTTGTGGACACACATTCACTACAATAGCTGTCTTCCAAATTACCGGTGCAAACCACTCTCAATCAGCATTCTCACTGCAGACCAACAGACCTCTGGATGGGAAATAGCACCTTGTCCTGCAGTCACTGTGGTTTCAAGAGCTGTTGTGGGCTCCTAATAATTTGTGCTGTATTCTCACTCATGATATGATCGGTCATCCCCTTGTGTTTTCAGAGACCATGTGGAACTCACACTATTTTCGGATAAATCAGCCTCTTTTCCACTGACTGAAGAAACTAGCAGGGCTCCATTTCAAAAAACATTGTATTTGCCCAACAACTGAACATGCTTGGGAAAACGCACAATGCTTGCAGGTTACTCTGCGATAAGAGGTGAACACCCTGCATGCACACAGCAGGCATTAAGGAGCAGCAACATGTTTCACGTTCTCTTAAACCTGCTTATAGCTCCTGCTTAATCCTTCTGGTTAATGGAGTCAGGACAAACCATTGAGAGGGATAAAACATGCCTTTAACAGTGCTCTCACCATTGATTCCTGCGAGGGACAGGGCATTCACTGAGTGAGGTTACTTTGGAAGTCTGGCAGGGCTGTTTCACCATGGCACACGACATTCACGTCTCTTATTGATGCTGAGACTGAGCTGGGCATCCAAAGAGGCTGAGGAGTGGGCGAGTCGTTTCTGACACAGGTACCTGTAATGTGGCTTTGGGAGAATTGCTTTGAGAAGCATGACAGCCCTTGCCATCACTTGCTTTCTGATATATAGCACTTGTCTGCGTTTCTGAGCACAGTGCTATTATTGTACAAGAATCAATATCTCTCAGTCATCTTCTCTCCACCTCTCCAGCCTGGACTAAATGCAAACAGAAAACCAGTGTGGCTTTTCCATCTAACTGGTTTGGTATTGGGAGCCGGTAAAGGTACTGCAGAGGGAGTTTGGGTAGGATAAAGCAGCACCTTAGGCTGCGTCCTTGCAAGTGTTTTCTATGGAACACATGGATGGGGAGGCCAGAACAATGCTGATGGCTCACACTTAGTGATGGTTCTGCAGGATCACCTGGGAAAGCAGACAACAAAAAAATCCATTGGAGGTGCAGTGTCAGTGCAGTGCTCCCATCAAATGGGCACACATTTTGCCACCGTGAAGTGCGCTGCTTTTCTTCTTGTCTTTCTGCAAAATGTTTTCTCTTTTATCCAAATGTGAGTGGTTATTGATCACCATTGGTCTCTGCTAGCAGTGATCAGGAGGTTTGCAGTCATCTGATACTGTCACCGTATTACTCTAACTCCTAAGAAAATCTTGCCAGTCTTGAAGCAAATTTCATGAGTAAGCCTATTTCCTTGCTTTGTCAAATTGCACTGCTTTGAATTTTCTGCTGAGAGAAAGGACTAGCTGCCAACACGTGAAAGGATTTAAAGAAATTAAAAAGCAGGGAAGGAGTTCAGAAGGGGGTGTAGCAGCAAAATATAGACCAGGTAAAAGCTGGGTAAAGGTGTAAAATGCGTCTTATTTGGAAGGAATAGCTTACAGGTCAGTTGGAAGAGTCAGCAGAGGGCTGGCAGTTGGTGCCAGATGTAACACGACTCTTGGTCCTTTGCAAAACATGAACTGCCCCACATGGTCACGGGATCTTTTAAGGGTTCAAGAATGTTTCAGTGGTAGATGGGTGTTAGGTAAACACTGGTGGGGATCTTGCAGTAGGTAGGCTAGGAGGTGGGTTCACAACACTGTGTGCCCTTTAAATGCTGAAGTACATGTGGAGCACAGCTGTTCATCTAGTTTCCTCTGAAAGGAATTTAGCATGCAAGCACCAAAACCACTCAGAAGCTGAGAGCAATGACAGGCAAATGGAGACAGCTGGCAGGAAGGTGGCAGAGCTGAATCAAAGCTGTGTTTGAATTGAAGCCGAAGCACTACTATAGGTTTGTTTTAAGCAAGCATGCAGATTTTGGAGCACTTTGAAGCACTTTTTTTAATAGAAAAAGGCTTCATGACTTACCTGTGACATGTGCTTCAGTATTACATTTCTATCCACTAAGTTCTTCACTACTTTTTACTGACTAATGCTGAAAAATTTCAGATTACTGTCTTCCTGTCCTCTCCTGTTTACTGTGGTATTCATTGTAACTTGTTTTTGTAGCACTCCAGACTTCAAACCCCAGCCTGAGATGTCTCTCTCCTGACCAAATGCAGGGGAGGGGAAAGTATAAGATTTGATACCTGATCTGCAGTGTGAGACCTCAGTGGTAAACTCAGTCCTGCTGGTTTGTGGCATATGCAGCTAAATTGATAACAGACTTCCTCTAATTTATCACAAAAGGAGCAATGAAAATTTAGCTGGCAACACATACTTTGAATTTTTCTCTGGGTGTTATAAGGCTACTTCTCCAGTCATTACTTTTACACCAAATTAAAGTAGCTTTATGAAGACAGAGGTTTAACAACTAACGCTTCTAAAGTGGTTTATCATTTATGTCTTCCTTGAAATCTGTCACTCTCTTCAGTCTTGCTCTGGGAAGAGATGGCCAAGTATCCAGACCTATCAGAGCTCCCATGAGTCTTTCTTTCTTGTGCTTCTGGCCCACTCATCAGCTTCAGTGAGGTGCTGAACAACATGCACAAGTCCTTTTCCTCTGGAAATCCACAGGCTTTTTCCAGCTACTTGGCAAAGCTCACCTGCTTTGGCTGTGGCATTTTCACATGACAACTGGGGAATAGTGGAGATGCATAGCGTAGACATTCCCAACAAGTCATATTACTCATGCACATGCTTTCTGCAGATGTTCACCTCTGTGGCTAGGCTCTGTTTATGTGTTGCATACATTGGGAAGACAACAGAAGGAATCTATGAGTCTTGGTCTCTATTTGAACATTTTATCTTGTTTTATTTGAAGATTTCAAGGTAGTAGCTTTGAGATGTGGAATACTGTAGAAACCTTCATTGGCACACTTCATTCTCTACAGGTGGACAATCAGGAGGAAAAAGGAGAAAGGTGTCCTGAGAACAAGGAAATCAGCTTGTGTTCAGGGTTGTAAATGGTCTAAATTTTTAAAAAGTGATTTAAGTTTTAAATACAGATTCCAATATGGTGGAAGAGGATGTATGAAAAAGTAGAAAATATTCTCTCATATATTCTCCACACAGGGTATTGTACAATTGTATCTCTGGCTAGGCTATGCTTCTGCAACAAACTTGGCAAAGCCCATTCCCCATTCCCATCCTAGCAAGCTGTCATACCAGAAGTGTCTGGAACTGTTCGCCTTTTAAAAGATGTGATCTCATATGGCATGATCTGTCAGTTGTACGTTTATTTTGAGAATATTCAGTAGGACTGTGTTTACATTAGAATCAGTTTCCCAGGAACTTAAGTGAGAGCCCTTAATTTTTGTTTGTTGATAGTACATGTAATTATGTGAAACCATGAAGAATTAGAACTTTTCTCTGGACAGCATGCAAAATTTCAATTGGTATCAGCAGAAAACTTTTTTTTTTACTTTAAAGCATTTTCTCTTTGCCTTTTTTAATTCTAGAATCAGCTGCAGTTTTTCTTCATGTTGAACCACAACTTGAATAAAAAGATTCCAGTAATGATTGTCCTAGTTGTGTTGGATGGAACCTCCTGTATTTACAAAACCCTGGAGACACTTACATCCTCCTAGCCAAAGAGAGTCACACAAAAACTAGGAAATGTCCTACTGAAAATTCTCCATTCATTTTAAAGACAGTCTACCCAACTGTTTCAGAAGTTGGTCTTTAAATTAGATGAGGTGAATCTTCAAACTGGGGATTAATCCCCCAGAGGAGACTGTTGTCGATCTAGAAGATAGTGTTGCGTTGTACCGATGGTGGACTTGATTTGCCTTTGATTTGTTGGTGGTTTTGTTTTTTTTTCTTTTTGTGTTGTCCTCTTGTACAACCATGGGAGCCTCAGTTTACCTCATTTACTTCCATTTCCCTAAAATTCCTTCCCTTTTCTTTAGGCTATAGTGTCTTCTGGGCTGAGATTGTTTCTGGGATTGTACAGCAGTTTGCACAGTTGGGTCTTGTCTTCTGCTGAGCCCTCTAGTTAGCTACATTATCCACAGAGCAACCTGGGCAGAGCATTCCTTGCAAACCTGTTTTCCTAAGCAGGCATCTCTTGTCTTGTAACATCTCTGGTAAAGACTGTTTACTGGAGATCCTAAGACTCTTCACCGCCTGCTGCCTCTCATCTGATGCATTCTGCCCTTCAGCTTGCTTTCCTGCTACACCAGTCAGGGTATTCCTGTCTGCCCCTCATGGACTCACAAGACAGAGTAGTCTTTCCTGACACTTTCAGGATAACAACCTTTTAAAAATAAGCTGTGGAACCATTTGCAAATTCCTGCTCAACTGGAAGTGTTTCCCAGAAGGGGCAAACTCCCAAACCAGATAAATAAGTATGCGGTTTGTGTAAGGGGCTCTTTTTCAGCAAATAATTTATGAAAACATAAAACATTAATAAAGCCCAGCTAACATCTTCACTGTATAAAATACAAACTCTGGCTTATAACTTGCTTTCTGACTCTATAAAAATGTACATTTTTCTTTCAACAAATCAAACATCCTTGGTTCATTCCCCTTAGGTTGCATTTTCTTTATTAATGCTTCCAGATGTCAGCTGAGCCAAGTTTTCAGGTAGGTACAATGACACAGTGGTTTACTACGGTAAATTCCCCAAGCTTGCACTCCATGTCTTCAGTACAATGGACACAGTGAACCTTGGGGGCCTTTGTTTTTATGACAGCAATAAATTCACCTAGTGAGATGAAGACTTATTTTACAACTCTTTCCTTTGATGATGGTAGCACTGTATAGTGCAAAGCCAGTGAAAATAGACATGCTTACATCGTACAAAGTTTGAAAAAGGAAAAAAAAAATACTGTGGTTGGTGAGGACAAAGCCAAGCTGTCCAAATACAGCACAGTGAGAAGGTGGATTTTACTATGTAACCACACTTTGGGCTCTGTATCTGCCAAAGGAGGCTACCAAAGGGCACTACTCAAGTCCCACAAGCTAAAAATGTATCTTGTATGAGCTCCAGTATAACATTAGAGTTCCTTTGAATACTCTCTGTCAAGGATGAAGGCCCATGATTAAACAAAATGACAAATAAGCAAAAGTGTTTCCCAGCCGGCTTAGCAAAATGTGGTACGCAAAGATGAGACCTGAGGTCAGGTTTGCTGTCAGAACTCTTTTGTAGTTAACCATTATGGAATTTCTTTGGGATCCAATCTAAACTGCCTTATTGGCTTAGGTCTGTATAAGAATTTCATTTTGAGCTCTCTTTTAGCCATGGAGTCGGACTTAAACCAACAAAATTGAGAAAAAAATAGTTCTGGTTTTGTTCAGGATTTTCTTTTCTTATAGAAAAAAATATGCATCCAATAAGGAGCAATTCTGTGCTGATTATTAGTTGAATATATTTTCTGACAGGTAGGTCATATGCCATGCAAATAGTGAACGTGTCTGCATGAATGTCACCTTTTGGTCCCCATATTATAGGACAGTTGGTTTCCTGCTG
>NW_010408635.1:30002-42412 GCF_000710305.1 Buceros rhinoceros silvestris | reverse complement strand
GCTGAAAAATAGGAAGTATGGAAACCAACAGAGAGATTACTTCATTGCAGCTTTTAAAGCTCATGAACAGGCTGAGCCCATTTTCAGAAAGATAAGAACCAAAAGTAATGGAGTTTTTGTTTGTCATGGGGTTTCAGAGGTTCTGTTATAGGCAGGATATAGGCAGGATCCCTCATGCAACCCATTTCTTCAACAGAAATAATGATTTAAAATATTCTTCTTGCAAATTATCTAACATATACCTAGCAGGTTGCATGGGTGTGTGATAATCTTCACAAAACCACTATGAGGTAGGTAGCTAAACTTGAGAGATTGCCCTTTCTTTCCACATCATCAAAATGCTGTCTCTGATCTTCTGGTTGACCCAGAAGTTAAGCATTGCCAGGAGTTTTTACCATGCTTGGAAGACAGTTGAGGGAAGGAGCTGTGCTCTGCCTCCTCACAGTGAGGCAGGGTA
The DNA here is from genome assembly GCF_000710305.1 of Buceros rhinoceros silvestris. Taxonomy (NCBI): domain Eukaryota; kingdom Metazoa; phylum Chordata; class Aves; order Bucerotiformes; family Bucerotidae; genus Buceros; species Buceros rhinoceros. The sequence continues at coordinate 41,955 of NW_010408635.1, read as the reverse complement.
CGGCCTTGCAGCGCTCCTTAGCTCCTGCTCACTTTCCATGGGTGATGGGGAGCAGCTTGTTTTTCACTACTCCACAGCCGTGGCAGTTCACGGCCTCGCTCCCTGCCAAGGAAAGGTATGCAGTGCCACCCTGCTCTGCAGCAACTGGGGAGATGGCATCTGCTGCACCATGCCGCTGCGCTGATTTTGTCTAAGGACACTGCTGGTCACAAAGCAAAATGATTTGCGTTAGGTTCTGGAGGAAAGCAGTAAAAATACCACGACATTTTGGCAGTTCGTGAGCGGTGGAAGTGAATTTTAGTTCATAGTGCTGATGTTAGCAATGTTTTGTTTGCTATAGGGAATGAAATGAAATACTTTGCTACTTTGGCAATCTCACTTAAAGAAGGCAAGGACTGAACAGTGTCAGAGGAATAACATTTTCTAAAATTTCCTTTAGGAAATTCTTTCTTTCATGCACTGGACACTAGGAGATAATTGCAGAAGGTTTACAGAATTTTACAATATTTACCCCCTTTTGAGTCAGGTCCATGGATGTTAAATACCAGAAGTATGCTTCAGATTCCAGGATATTTTTTTACCAAAAAGTGCATTTAAAGTATTTATCAAAAGAGCATGTAGGGTTTGGGAAGGGCAGGTAGCTTACAGTCCTGGAAGCTATAGTGTCCTAAGCCTATTTCTCCCTAGCTTTGACTCCTAACTTAGGAAGGGCACTTAATTCTTTTGTCCTTCGCTTTCTGTCCACAGTCAGTTTTGATTTATGTAATGGATGCAAGATACAATACAAATGTGTTATCACTGTTTATAACTAAAGAATTACTCCTAAAACTGCAAGCTCTGCTCTTTCAGGTCTGCACACAGTGGACATAATTGTGCATAAATAAGCCTTTGTACAGGTTTTAACTTGGACTACACGTATAACCAAGATAGCGGAACACATATTATCTTGTAACATTGGCATGTTACAAGACAAATGTTTTTAAAGGATTAATTCCCTTGTTTAGACATTGTAGAAGAGAAATCTTTACCACAACAAGGTTCAAGGTCTGGTGCATTTATTACAGCAAGAGCTTGAAAAGCCAGGTCTGTTTAGCTTACCCAAAAATAGACTGAGCAGAGACTTGATTACAAGACATCAGTACTTTAAGAAGTCAAAACTACTAAATAATAAAAGCCTCTTTAATCTAGGATGGAAAGGCGTGAAGAAAACTAATAACTGAATATTTCAACCAGACAAATTAAAATTAAGAACTGGTGCCTCGTTTCTAAGAGTGAAATTGATTAACCGCTGGAATAATTATTAAGGGACATGGAGTCCTTATTTCTTGAAGCCTCCAAATGAATAGAAGGCAACAAAAAGCATATTTTTAGAAGATGTATTTTAGTAAAAAGAAGAAAAAGATTGCCAAGCTCAATACACAGGTGATGATAAAATTTAAAGCCATGTATTACACAGGAGGTCAGACAAGGTCCTTTCTGGTCTTAAACATCTGGGTGAAAGCAGACCAAGGGAGATCTTATTCTCAGTATTATTAAACACTGAATAAATTGTTAACATTTATCACTGTGGCTGTGATTTCAGTATTAGACTTGTGAAGTGCAACACAGAAATACAGGAACCCAGAACATGCAAACTGCAATTGCATTATATGGGTGGCAGGCAAAGCTTTCGTCATCCTGCAGTGGGATGCAGTTGTACCCTGGAAAAAATATGTCTGCTCTGGCAAACACCAAATCTAATCTGCTTTATGCAAAAAGAACAAGAGGGAAGAAAATATATACACATAACAACACTTTCAGTCTGACAAGAAATATGTTTGTGTGTTTCTCAGATACAAGAAACAGAGCTGCCTGCGTATGCACGAGGTAGGTACATTCAGGCCCCTGTAGACACGGAATTTGATTAACGCATATTTTGTGCATTGCTCAATGGCAGTTGACATTCCCTAGAAATCAAATGTGGTAAACCATTACCGGAAGATGCCGCAGTTTCATATGCATTATTGAGTGAATGTGAGACTTGGGCAGGTGGACAAGTCAGGTTATGTTCAAGGGTATGTAAGGGAGAGGAATGGCATGGCATTTACAGTATTTCGTAATGAAAGGTAAGTCAAGTGGAATTTCTAGCAAGCTGTAGTGTTGCAGAGGGTACATGTGGGATGGGAGAACAGCAGCAGCTTCACTGATGGATCAGTTATTCCCGAGCTAGGCTTTGATAAAGTTTCAGCACATTAGAGGATGAACTCCTTGAAAAAATCTAATCATATACAATACGCAATTTTTATCATAGGGTTGTAGTAATAAATCACATAAAGACCTGAAGCAACAAAGTGAAGAATGTGGAGGCCAGCAGAATTGAGGCGCTGGGTTGTATTAGGACTGAATTTCTAGGCACGAGTCAAAAATACATTGATGTATGAGCTGAAGTTTATGAGTAATAGCTGGAAATCTGGGGGTAAGTACAGGTATAGCAAATGGGGATAGGCTTACACATGTATGTTAGATACTCAGAAAAACCTTAGTCTTACAAGTGAAAGATTCAAATATTGGACTGTTTGTGTGAGATAGTGAGACTCCGTTATGTCTTCTCTATAAGGAAACCTTATATCAAACTTGAGCTCCTTTAGTGATTAAAATAATGCCAGTTATATTGTTTGTACTTTGCTTATTGAGTTTCGGTATTTGCCATGGAAAGGCACTGAATTTTTCGATGTTGATGACCCTTGAGGGATACTGACAGTTTTAGTGTAGGCAGGTCCCTTCCATAGCAGCATAGTTTTTTGTGATTCCTGTTCTTGTTAATGCTTACCTGTCTGTACTGAGTGGTTGAGTTTCAAGGACTGAAGTGAAAATTGCCCTGGTTTGTTTTTCTTTCTTGTCACAGTGCCATTTGCTAAAGTCTTTGATGATGTAAGATAAGCAAATGTGTGCCCTGTACTTTTTTGTGTGTGTGTTTTTTGCTCAGGATATCACCCTTTTAGACTAGTTTTAATTCGATGTAGCTCTGTTTATTTACACTGAGATGTTACTGGCCTCAAAGAAGGAACTGTCGCAAATACACTCGTACAGAGACACATCTATTTTCATGGCCTGATCCAAAGCCTTCTGGAAAGAGAATGTCTACAGCAAGTAGCACTATGACTATTAAAATTCACAGGTTAGGTGAGAGGGAGAATGTAATTTTCTATTCAATTTTACAGAGTTTGCCCAAAAAGGTCTTTTTCATATGACAGCAGCACAAGAGGGCTGGAGGGAACCCAGAAGAAAGCTGGAAACTGTTCATCCAGCAATTTCGGATGTATTTCTAGAAGTGAGTAAAAATAGCACAAAGGAAAATGTACCCCACTGTTAGAAATGTTGTAAACAAAGCATGACAGAAAGATCACAGCCCAAGGCAAGCACAACACTTTAGAACACAGGCAGCAGGTGACCGTTCAGCATGATTGAACAAATCAGTTTAATAAACGCATGATACAGAAAACCAAAAATTAACAGCTCAACTAATTGGAGACTTACTCAGCATGCAGCAACACAGCAGCAAGGATTTTAATTCCCTGCATTTACAGAGGGCCCACAATGCTGGTCTTAAATTGTTGAGAACACATTAATGTCTTAGTGCAGTGCAAAATGTATAGCTCCCTGAGCTGAAATTCCCAGCCGTGTGCGTAGGGTAAAATAATTTTAATACCCTGTAAACAAAACGGAACAAAAGTTAGAAAGCGTGTTCCTTTTCTTACTCTCTCTTTCACCCACCCCCCTCACCCCCCTTAATTCTTTTCTTTTACTGAACAAGGAGCACATAGTGCACAAGAAGTGTTTAAATAATGCATATTGTTTTCTCTGTTGTCTCAAGCTTCAATTTAATGGATGCATATAGCATGAATTTCAGCAAGTGCCACTGCATGGTTTTTTTCCACAGGATTTTGACCATGCTATATTAGAAGTCATTCTAATATGTACACTGTGGCTTCCAGACTGCAACCTTTCAAGCAAAAGGGCAGTCTAATGAACTGCTTTTCAACCCCAGTTCTGCCCTGAGTAGTAGCTACTCTGCTGTGCTTTCCTGGCCCTGTGTTGGTTCTCCAAAAAAGTTTGTGCAGCCATTCTGTGAACTGGGTTGGGAAACTGGCCCTTTTGTGAAAGAGTAACACTGATAATAGTAAAAAGATGATTTTCAACTGGGTTATCCATCAGCTGGAGCAGATTCCAGTGCTGTTTTGCAACCTGATTACATAAATGTTTTTATCACTACTGCCTCAAGGATGATTCAGGGGCAAAGAGAAAAACAGAGAATATTAAAGCCAGTTTAAGCAACTCTGCTATTTGGATGGCAAACCCAATTCTAGAAAAGGAAACCTGCTGTTACTAGTAATCCTGGAGGTATAGATCTCTCTACTGGAAAACATTTAATGATCTAGTACTATAAAATCACTGGAAAACTTTTTGCTGAGTGCTGAGGAAACTTCATAATAATACAGTACATAGCAATGCAATGTTTAGAGCGGATGGGAGGCAGCTGAGCTGTGATGGAACACTGCTCATGGTAAGTGTTGGCCAGCATTTGCAGGTTCAAGAGGGAGGAACATGTCTCTTCCCGGTACAGCTATATGCTCTCACCTTGGTCCTTGCTGTTAGCAACTTGGTATCCTTTCCAGCTGAGGGTTCAGCTGTAACAGAAGCAGGTCTTAGTCACCATCCATTTATGACAATAACAGCTCTCAGTGCTGAATGTGCTACCTGAATTGCTTCTAGGACATCCTGAGCATCGCTGGTGCCCTGTGAAATGACATTCCGATGGTGCAAAGGTCTTGGAAATAACGCAGGCTTGTGAGAGCGGTTTGTTATCAGTCAGTTGTGAGTGATGCAAAGGTGCGTAGGTTGTGATCAGCTTCAGAGATGGTATTCCTGGATCTCTGATTCAGTGCCCTTTCCTCATGGCTGGATGGGAATACAGAGCCATTGCTCTGGAAGTTTTGTCTTGCACACAGACTTGCTACACAGCTCACCATAGGAGTCAGTCCCTTAAAACACAGCTGACACTGCAGGGACTTGAACCACAGACAGTTTAGCAAAAGGCTCTGTAATTACGGCAACATTAGTAATTTTGTTCTTAATCTGCCCAGCAAACAAAACATGAAATGTAGGAGAAAATGTTTTTTCCAGAGCATTGGTTCTAACCCTTGCAAGGCCATGAGAAGGCAATCAACGTGCTGGTAAAATTCTCCATTGAGGGTCCCTTATCCTTCTGCATGGAATCATAGCATGCTTTGGCTTGGAAGGGACCTTCAGAGGTCAGCTAGTCCAACCCCCCTGCAGTGGGCAGGGACATCCTCCACTAGATCAGGTTGCTCAGAGAGAGAGTCCTGTCCAGCCTGACCTGGAATGTTTCCAGGCAGGGGCATCTACCACCTCTATGGGCAACTTGTGCCAGTGTTTCACCATCTTCGTCATAAAGAATTTCTTCCTTACATCTAGTCTAAATCTTCCCTCTTTTAGTTTAAAACCATGACCCCTTGTTCTGTTGCAACAGACCCTGGTAAAAAGTCTGTCCCCATCTTTCTCCAACCCCCCTGCAGTGGGCAGGGACATCCTCCACTAGATCAGGTTGCTCAGAGAGAGAGTCCTGTCCAGCCTGACCTGGAATGTTTCCAGGCAGGGGCATCTACCACCTCTATGGGCAACTTGTGCCAGTGTTTCACCATCTTCGTCATAAAGAATTTCTTCCTTACATCTAGTCTAAATCTTCCCTCTTTTAGTTTAAAACCATGACCCCTTGTTCTGTTGCAACAGACCCTGGTAAAAAGTCTGTCCCCATCTTTCTTGTAAGGCCCCTTTAAGTACTGGAAGGCTGCAATAAGGTCTCCCCAGAGCCTCCTCTTCTCCAGGCTGAACAACCACAGCTCTCTCAGCCTGTCCTCATAGTGGTCCACCCCTCTGATCATTTTTATGGCCCTCCTCTGGACTTGCTCCAACAGGTTCATGGTTTTTTTTCTTGTGCCTAGGACTCCAGAGCTGGATGCAGTACTCCAGGTAATGTCCCACCAGAGCAGAATAGAGTGTCAGCATCACCTTCTCCAACCTGCAGGTCATGCTTCTTTTGATGCAGCACAGCATATTGTTGGCTTTCTGGGCTGGAAGCGTACATTGTCAATTCATGTCCAGCCCTTCATCAACCAGTAGCCCAAGTCCTTCTCTGCAGGGCTTTTCTCAATCACATCATCCCCCAGCATGTATTGATATCAAGGATTGCCCCAACCCAGGTGCAAGACCTTTCACTTGGCCTTGAACTTCATGAGGTTCACACGGGCCCACTTCTCCAGCTTGTCCAGATCCCTCGGAATGTCATCCTGTCCCTCACCAAGGGATGACACTCAGCTTAGTGTCATCTGCAAGCTTGCTGAGGGTGCACTCAATCCCACTGCCCATGTCAATGATGAAGATATTAAACAGTACTGGTCCCAGTAGGAACCTCTGTAGGACACCACTTGTCACTGATCTCTATCTGGACATCAAGCCACTGACCACTACCCTCTGGATGTCACCATCCAAACAATTCCTTATCCACTGAACAGTCCAACAGTCAAGTCAATACCTCTCCAGAGGGTGCACTCAATCCCACTGCCCATGTCAATGATGAAGATATTAAACAGTACTGGTCCCAGTAGGAACCTCTGTAGGACACCACTTGTCACTGATCTCTATCTGGACATCAAGCCACTGACCACTACCCTCTGGATGTCACCATCCAAACAATTCCTTATCCACTGAACAGTCCAACAGTCAAGTCAATACCTCTCCAATTTTGAGAGAAGGATATTTTTATTTGTTATGGAAGTCCAGATAGATGACATCCATAGCTTTTCTCTCTTCCGCTGTCCACTGACAGTCACTTCATTATAGAAGGCAACTAGGTTGGTCAGGCAACTAATTGCAGCGTCACCTAATGAAGCTACCGTGGGTCTAAGGCAAATGTCTCAGATTCTTGCCTCACTGTAGTAAATTGTCATTCAGAATTGGCACTAGGACTAAGGACCGTGCTTGGCTTTCTGCTGTTCAAGGGGAGGGATAGTGCTTTTATGTGCCTTGTTCTTGCTTTTAGCTGCATGAGGGGTAATTAACTTTTTTGTCTTCTTCATCAAGAGTAATAACTTATCCCTTTAGTTCGTTTTTCCTTTAAACTTGAAAAGTCTCATGTTATGACATGCTTTTCAGATGCTTCAGCTTAATGAGAAATGCTACTGGAGGCACTGGTAAAACTTCAAGCTTTGGTGATATTGCAAATCTTGGTTTCCTGTAAAATGTTATGTTTGAGGTCAGGCTTTTCAAATAAACCGCTAAGTGGCGGGAGAAGATGAGGACCAGGAGGAATGGTAGCAGCTTGGTACATTACTATACACAAAATGAACTGAACAGGTTCGGGCTAATGAAGCCCTACACCCAGGTCCTGCATTGTCGAGAAAATTTTCACAGCTTGAAAAGATCAGACCTTTGTGTGGCTATTTTGTACAGCTGCAAAAGCAGCAGGGTCCATGTCTGTGAAGGTGGGGATCAGGTTATATTATATCGAAACTGTAGTATACAGCCTCTATTAATTTTCTAGTTTTGTTTGTGTGAATAATTAATGCTTTCATTTTCATATTTTCACATCACAAAATTAGAATTCCTTATTCCAATATAATAATTTCCAGCAAAATAAATATTCTGCAGAGATTTGCATAGCATTAATTTCCTGCTTGAGTTGTTATAAATATTTAGAAACGGTGTGTAGGTGAAGATCGGCATGGTTAAAGATGTCACCAAAACCGCTCAGTGGAATTATTTTCTGTTAGTCCTTTGAGTCATTTGTTATGCTGTGTACACTGGCTAGCTCTGAGTCTCATATGCCCTTAGCTTTGCTTCTCTTAGACAATCCCAGTGGTAGCTTAACTGTAAAAATGGCAAAGCCTGTCTTCACTAGATGGGATTAAAAATACTAGAGCTCATATTTGCTATCAGTGCTGACAACTTTCATTCAACCATCTCAGAGCATTTAGGGAATGTTAGCTGATTCAGGCTATCCACTTTCCCAGCAAAGTGTCTTTTCTGCTAATGTCAATTCTCATCTTGATTTTTGAGCTAACTTTCTTTTTTGCAATTGAAGCATGGGACTCAAGCAACTTAACCTAAGGAGCAGGAGCCCGGAGTATAACACACAAATCTTGATTTGATGTGGAGAACAGAAAGTCTTTAATGCCTCTTCTGATGGGAAAAGCTGTTGCAGTACAGAACGGTTTGGATGGTCGCAGGAGATCATGCTAATGTCCCATGAAAGGGAAAACCCTTTTATTTTACAGATTTCTCAAAACCAAAGAAAAAATCCGATTAAAACCTTAAACCTAACAGAACACCACTTTTCCCTTTCTGCTGGAGCTACTGTGACATTTCTGGCAGCTCTGAAGTTTGATTGCATTTTGAGAATTAATTCATTAAAAAAAGAGTTGTGCGCGTAGGTCATTCAATGCTCATGTTGTACAGTCAACTACGGTATGTTTGCTAGTGTTTCATCCCGGCTAGTTTTGAGTATCACAAAGGAAGTGGTTACATAAATAAATCCATAGTAGTAGAATAATAATAGAATAATAATAGAATAATTGGGTGACATTCAAAGCACTGACCTTCAAAGGGCGTTTAATGATTTGCCAGGACCTGTTCTTTTGTGCTTGGAGCAGAAATTGCGGATTGGGATTCCTGGGTTCTTGCACGGCTTGGGCACTGGTTCACCAGTGCATTTTGACTTGTGACCATGTCCATTGGCTTTTCACATTTTCAAATCTGCCCTAACCTGATTACTCTGGAACAAACACATGCTCACATTTGAATTCTTATTTATTGCAAAATAAAAAAAATAAAGTCATTGAGATGCTCTATAACTTCATGTATGTAAGATCAAATTTTTTCCATAGTAGCGACAACTGAAGTTTCAACTTAGTTTTTTCTTTGTAGGTGCTGTTGTCTTTTTGATAAATGGTTGAACTGCCCCAATGACATTGTTTAGACAAAAAGTAGTATGATTTTTGTAAGAATTCATAAACTCTTTAAAGTTTTCTGTAGTTCTAGAGTATTTCTACAGGTGTCTGGTGAATATTTAGTGATTGCGGACAATTGGTCTGTGTGAAACTTTTTGTTTTTAAATCAGTATATACTGCATAACAGAATTTTTAAGTGTTTAAATCTCTGATTCTTCAGTGAATAGAACTGCAACCCACCAATGTGGTGTTCCAGAATTTATGACCTGATTTTATGTGATTTAATATTCTTTGTTCCTCTATTTTTGTTTACTGCACTGAGTAAAATTATATGATCCATACAATGGATTAGGGAACAGAAAGCTCAATAATGGAAGTTTTGTGTATCTGCTATCTGAAGACATTACGATAGGGCTGAGATGGTTTGAGGAAGTCTGTGTACCCCTTATAAATTCTAGTAGATTTTGTGTAGTCGTTTATAAAAACATGCCACGGATTTTTTTCTGTGAGGATGTGAAATCGTCCTCTGGTGGGAGTTCAGTCTGCCAGTCTAGAGCCAAAAAGTCACGTTAACTACAGTGACTGAACAAGCACACTGGTGAGGTTTCAGGTCCCCAGTGAGACAAGTAGAAGATGACCAGGAATGGCATAAAGGAACATCTAAGCATGGATAGACACACATTAAGCTTGGGCAAGAAGTCAGACCAGGTTACTCGGGTTTTTTCCAATCTGGTCTTGAATACCACTGTGGAAGGCCACTGAAGAGCATTTCTTGGCAATCTACTGCACTACTTAACTGCCTTCTTGGTGAGAAGCAACATTTTTAAGACCAGTAAATGATACCACATTAGTGAAACAAAGATGTCCAAGGACAATTTTTTTTTCCTACCAGTAACTTTTTGTTTTAGTCCCTTGGAATGTCTGAGTGGTACATGCTGCAGCAATCCATCTCCATACCCTGACATGCAAGTCTGTGGATTCAAAGCATCCACCTTTTTGGAAAAGCTGCCTTCAAGTAGTATAAAAGCCTTGGAGGTCAGTATCTTTCTAGGTGATCTAGATAGTTTCCCATGAGAATGCCTGAAGATTTGGCTATAGGCAACCCCTTGAGTCCATTCGAGCGAGCAGGGTTGGCTCATTTTTGAGGGGCACATCTAACAGCCAATAGTGTATTCCTCCCATGTACATTAGCACATCTCTCTGGTTGTGGAGCTTTTGGTGGGCTCGGGGACTTATTTAAAAATGGCATGTAGTGGAAACTGTGCCCCTTTCCACCCACTGCTCAGAGCTGCCATGACCCTCTTTTCTTCCTGTTGCTTGCTGCTGCCATCTGCTGCAACTTCTACTGCCGCTTTACCCCAGGGCCACCCCGTGCTGCCAGAGCTGCTGCTCTCCTTTCTCAACCACCGCCACTGCTGCTACTGTTTCCTGATGCTCCTGCCCTGGCTGCCCAGCTGCTCCCCATGTTGCAGCTGTTTTCTGCTGCCACTGTTCCACCAACCCTGCCCCATGTGTCGACCTGCACTCCCGCTACTGTTCTGGCCACTCTCAGCCCTGCTGGCACTGCGTACCATCGCCATTGAACCCCCTGGTAGTTTTATTGCTGCTGTTCCTTTAGCTGCAGTTTGAGCGCTTCACCCCCAACCTGCCTCGCTGCACTAGTTCTAATCCTGTATCAACTTGTTAATACCTTGTTGTTCTGTGTATAATATCTTCCTATTATTACTGAAACTGTTCTAGTTTCTTAAACTTACCATAGCCTCACAACCTTTTTCTTTTCTTCTTATCTCTTTTCTTAACTCTTTCTTCTGAAACAGCAGGGGGGCTGATTAGAGAGTTTGTCCCGTGATTGGCCAGCCTTGGCCAACTGGTGACATTTAATTGGTGTCCCTGGCTGGGCAGGGAACAGTGGAGGCTTCTTATCTCTTTGCTTAACCCTTTCTCCTGGAATAGGAGAGGGCTAATTAGAGATAAAGTTTGTCCCGTGATTGGCCAGCCTTGGCCAACTGGTGACATTTAATTGGTGTCCCTGGCTGGGCAGGGAACAGTGGAGGCAGTGGGCAAAGAAATGGATCAAACTTGGAAACTTTAATGAAATCTTTTGTTGTACTTGTGAAAGCAGGAGAGGTCTTCTTGTTTTAATTATTCTTTTGAAAGGTTATTTGCAGAAGCGAGGGATGGAGTGTTGTGGTTTAGGATTTTGGCTCCAGGGCGGGTATGAGGGTGGGGTAGGTGGGAGGCTGTTCCCCCTCTTGTTTGTGTGTGAAAGGATGTTTTGCCATCTTTGCTATGGCGTGCTCAGGTGGTGTGTGGAAGGGGTACCAGCCCCAGTATCTGACATTATGAAATGCAGCCCCGCCTCCAATTTTGTGTGCGCCCCTGGCCCAAGCAGTGTCAATCAACACCTCTTTGAATAACACTATAAAAACCTGACCACATTGCTTCTTTTGGTGCATAATTTTCTGTTCAGGAGAAGGACAAAAAGAGAACCCCTGAGGCAGTCACTTCAGCGACAAGAACTTTTATTCACTATACAGGGACAGTAAAGATCTTCTATGTGGCAAGTAGGCTTTTTACTTTGCTGATTTCTGGCAGGGGCTGGAAAGAGCAGGCACTGGGTGGCAGGAACCTGGAGCCCCCCCCACGCCTCATACTGAGGGTTGGGGGAGGAGAGAAAGGGTCAAAGTGCCGAGAGTTAAGGGCCTGCTGGAGTACAGAGAGAGACCTAGAACATCACCAGGAAACCTGGTGACTCTTTAGTTTTGCAGCCAGGCAAAAACGCGGTGCTGGAGCTGTCGGCCCAAGGGATGCATACCTCTCCCCCACATGGAATGGCAGATGGCCATGCCAAACCATCTCCTGTGGGAGAGAGAGAGGCTACATATGTAGAGAAAGTTTGTCCCCAAAAATTAACTGGGAACTTAATCCAATATGGTAAAAGGACTGTG
>NW_010408635.1:20818-29881 GCF_000710305.1 Buceros rhinoceros silvestris | reverse complement strand
TCCCCCCCACCCTGGAGCCAACATCCTAAACCACAACAACAGCTCAGATAGAAGTATGACAGGAAGAGTGTGAATTAGTCTTACATTCATAGATTTCTCTATAATTATTGTCTCTAACAAGGTTCTAAAATACCTGGAAAATATTTTTGTAGAATGATTTTCTGGTGCTGTGGAGCATGAATAAACACAATAAGCGATCATAGTATCTCGGTATATATTGTCTTTCACATGAAGAGCTTCAAGTGCTTCAAAGACTAATTAATTAAGCCTTACATTACAACCCGGGATGGAAACACTTTAGGTGAGTTTATAATATTGGTTCATTTTACACATACATTGAACAGGGGCACAGAAAAGTTAAACGTAGTCCCCAGTGACACAGCAAGTGAGAGCTATAGCAAGGAGCACAACCCCAGGGCCCTACTTGGATGTCACTCTGCTGGAAGAGTGCAAAGTATATATTACAATCATACAGTTCATAGCAAAGTAAATAAGCTGTGTAAATATTTGTTTGCACTGCAAGTTTGGGATTACAAAATGTTACTGTGAATTAGTGAAGTTCATATTGTACAAGCTGAGAAATAAATGCAGAGTATTGCATCCGTCACAGAACTCGTTTTACAATACCAGTGCAGAATGATGCTACCAGTCCTCTGCTATTCACTTGTGCCATCCACATCAACAAATACGTTGTAGATGCAGCAGCAGGACTAATCTTACTGTAAAAAGAATGACTGCAGCTGAAGGAACTGGCTTCTCTGTAGTCCAAGGAGTGGTAGTAATGAAAGCTTCTGATGATCTGGCTCTCCATGCCCTACTCAGGTCTCTAGTATTTCATTTTCTTAACTTGAGTCCCCTGAGGTGAAGCTCACAAAGGAAGAGCAATTGTGATTAATCTCTTTTTTTCCCTGGAGCTGATCAATGTATGTGGCACTTGAAATATGTAGTACAGACCCTAACAATATTAGGGGATTTAATTTATCTTGAGTTGATGTTGGAAATTTTCTAGGGAATCCTCAGGATATTTTTTCTTTACAAAGCCAACAGCTGAGATTCAGCTTTGCATGTTAAATTTTGATGTTTCTCAGCCCAATTGCACTGGGAAGGTGGATGGGCACATGTATGAATACAGGAGAAAAAAAAGGAATAGGAAAGCTCAATAAAAATAAAAAGTTAAATGACTAGTTTAGTTCAAACTGCAAAGCAGTTGAGTTCAAACAGTGTAGACTCCACATGGGCTACCAAATTTGCATTAATTTGAAATACACTATAAGCCTTTGAACTTTCTGGCTTTTCCTAGTGGGAAGGAGCATACTAAAATTGCATTGTTTCCTCTGAACTCTAATTCTGACTCTTTTTGCCAGCTTTTATCGCTTTCTGGAGTTAATTGACTACTACCTGCCAGTTAGTGGAATCAGTCTGTTCCTGGCATGAGTTGCTGAGGTTTCCAAAAAATGAAATAAATACATTGGTGCAAGTTCACACAGAATAAGCCAGTCAGTGTCATATCTTGGATGTTATAGCATGCCCTTTGTCATCTTAGGATCTAAGCAAGCAGGTTAGATCCTTCATGACCCCCGAAAGGCTGGGTCAAAATGCACACTATACCAAGCAGAATACTCTACACCCAACAGAACCATGCTTAGGGAAGTTGTCTCAGCTATGGGACACTCAAGATCAATCCATTCTTCTTGTTCTAAAGAAGAGAACTGACACTAGGTCTAGTTTCCTTCTAAATACCTTTGTCATCAAATTTTAACTGTTCTCAGATGGGACTTGCTTATCCTTTCCTGTTGAAGTTGTGCAGCTTGGGCTCAATGAATACATCATATATATATATACACACACACGTACATATATTCAAACTTGTATAGGGATTTAGCTCACAACTTTACAGAACTGTCAAAACTATAGACTATGTGCATTGTTTCCACATGGTAGATATGTAAAACTTTTTCTTAGGCCCATTCACCTGTTTCTCTATCTTAGGTCATGACTCTCCTCTAGAGTCATTAAATACTACCATTATTTAAGCTTCCCTTCTTTAACATCTTGTCTTTATCAACATGTATTTGAATTGTTTTGCTTTGCAGAGGTTCCTCTTGAATGTCTAATTTAGAGCTAAAAGGTGGCTCTTGGCAGCGAGGAGAGTTAGCTCCCATAGTCTGGGAGTTAGTCAAAGCTAGGATTTGACTCCTCATTTGTAACACTTAAACACACTGAGATTGATTGCAAGATCCTTCTTGAGATCTTAATTGGAAGGTCACAGGAGAAAGGTTACCAAAACTACAGACATGCATTTCAAGAGAAAGTTGTTGACAACTGTTACATATTTTTACTATGTATTTTACCATGTACTATCACTGCTATGTAAATAATTTCCAACTGTGGCATGAACAAATACATTATAATTGGTAAGAGTTTACTTCTGGGTGTATTACAAATAATATATTGGAAGGATAATTCTAAATCTGGAAATAGAATTTCTGCCCCCCATTCCCATATTCAGAATATCCTGCAAATCATCAGGAAAAGTAACTCAAATGGAATTAGAGACATAGGAATGACGGTGTGTGCATGTGCATCGAGATTACAGCCAGTTTTGCTGTTAAATGAAGGAGCTACATCCTGCTTTCTCTGCATGGGGACTGTGCGTACTTGACATCAGACCTCAGCAGGGCATTTGTAGGGCTGGGTAATGACGGGATGGGGGTTTGGGGTGAGAATACAAACCCATTGTTTTTCACGAATGATTTATTAACCATTCGCAACTGCTAAACTCATTGTAAGCCCATAAATTTGCATATATTTTTACTGATGTGACCCAATTACAGAATGAATTGAATATCATTAAAATGTATACACTGGCTCCCCTTCCAGTAAAGCGCTTATTGTTGGCTGCCTTTTCTACCATGCTGAAGGAGAGGTTTGTTTCAATGAAGCCTGTAGGCTAAAGCATTTTATGTTTGTACTCAGATCTTGCTTCTCAGCTCTGTCAGTGCTTTTTTCCTCTTTGTAGTCAGCCTAGTTGTATTACTTTCAAGTACTAAGGGTAATCCCTTTAACTTTCACAGGCATTGTCAGCTGCTTTGATGCATGATCCACTATAACACGTAAGTGGGCGCTCATTCCAGCGTGAGAAGTTCGATACTACACACCTTATTCTTTATCTTCAAAGTGATGCTGGGGGATGCACTACCTTTCAGCTTCTCTGCATTGTTCCCAAATCTATGGGGTATAGTCCTCTCTTTTTAATACAGAATGTGTATCTTCTGGTGGTGGGGAGTTTGAAATTGGCAGAAGGACATTGAATTGAATGCTTTGAAGATGAAAGTTCTTTGTTCACAAATGAGGATCAGCTGGAATGATGTACAAGCTCCACAAGCTCCTTCTCATAGAGCAATTCTCCTCTGTGAAAAGCAGCTACTTAAGTCTTACTTAAGATACGCTTTCTAAATAACTTTTGAACATGTGACCTTTAAACTTTTTTTCTGCCTTACCAGTGTAACCCATCCCTGTTTACATATCTCATTTGTGGAGGGAGAAAATGAAAGACAGTGCTTGATTTTCTTTTGTCAGATGTCTTGAGTTGGTGTGTTTAGTGGCGATGAACCCAAAAGCTCGTGAAACCCCAGCAAAGCAGTTTACTACATAGTAATTGCTATGTTACTGACACAGCGGTGGAGAATGTGCACACAGCAAACAACCCAAGGGGAAGATCTGCATCCCCAAACCTTGTCTGCTGATTTCTACTGCATCAGTCTGACTCAAGGTACTACCACTCAGTATGAAAATTGCCTTACATTGTATAGCATCCATCTTTAATTCCAGATGACTGCGTGCACTTTGTTAGAGAACTAATATGCAAGGTTTCATGCACCAGTAGCATTTGCTGAAGTGTTCCGTTGTTTTCTGTCAAATACTCATACCGAATCTCATTCACTTTAGATGAAGTAATATGAGGCATCCATCAAGAGATGTCTCTCCTCAAGTCTGCAGTGACCTGTGAGAGGGAATACTGTGATTTGTATTGCATGTTTTCCCAAGGTAATGTTGCTTTTAAGTGTTGTAGATTTAGAATAATGTAAACAGATATTCATACAGAAATAAAAGATGTATTATAAAACTCTGAGGTAAATGGATAGAGACAGATTATATACTTAAAATATGTAGTATTTTTTTTATTCCCTGGTGCATTAAGGTGCAACTTAAAACAAGGTTTTCCATCTTTATGTTCCGCATACTAGCAGCATCACCACTTCCATACCCACTAACCTCAGGAGACAGAAAAATCAACCTGAATGCCTACTGATACTGTTCCTCTCTGCAGAGATGAACACTGAATGGGACATCCCATAAATGAACATTGATATTTCTAAGTTTTCATAGGGTTGACATGCAGCAACCTAGCTGCAATTGTAAGAGGCACATACCTGTCCTCTAGTCTTGCCATTGAGTGGTTTCAGTTTTAAATCCTTTCAGGTCAGTGAGGGGAACCCCAAAGAGGAAAGTCATCTGTTTATAATCAGAGGTGACTCAGCACAGAAAGTAGCAGGGAAAGTTGTTTCTGTACATTCTGTATCTGTTGTTCATGACTAGGCCTTAGCAGGCAGCTCTGTTTAGGGAGTTCAGCATTCATCCCTGCTCCTTAGATGGCCTCTTTACTAAAAGTGCCAACAGGGGAGCTGTTTTACTGCTGGCTCTGGCTGTGGTCTGTTTTTTTATGGAGGCACCTGTTCAACCCTCAGGAAGGCCAAGTCCTGCCTGCCCATTTCACACAGGGCATTGGGCCTCTAGCAGATGATGATGGTAAATGATGATTAGCCTCCAGTGACCTGCTCTGTACTTACAGTGGGAATGAAAGGCATAATACTCATTACCATCTCTACACAGCCTCAGAATTTATTGCTCGTGCAAAAGTGCCCCTCAGGACTATGAACACTTTCACTAATTAACTCTAGTAGAAGGACGGCATGAGCAAAGACCATGCTACCGCCACCCATGTCATCAGTAAGCCTCAATCCTGCTCAATTTCCTCAAAGTGAGAATGCTTTGATTGGAAGTCTTTCATATTCTGAGGCATTTATTCAAGGACCTTCTGAGATCGTTGGAGACAGGGCTAATTAGCAGTCACAGTCATGACATTTCTGTGCTGGTAGACACTTGTCCAAAGAAAATGAGCCATGACCAAGGAGCTGCTTTTGCATAGGCCACTGAAATTAGCCATGATTTTACTGTATTTCAATTCATTGTCACAAATGGCTTAAGATTCATTTGTGACAATGTGACAGGCAATCATTTCTACTGTATTTCTTCATATATTGTCTTGCCCTCATATTTCAGACTTCACTGTTAGATGGAATTTATGACTCTTCAGAGAGCTGGCTGCATTTCTAGTACGTTACTCCTGTGGCTAAAACAAATGTCCTTTTGAGCCTGTGACCCTTCTATGCACCATCTTCTTGAGACATTCCTTTTTGGTTGATAACAATCTCTGCCTTTGGATAGTGTTACATTTGCTGAAAATGACAAGATATCTCCAAAAATTATGTATAAGTGAGAGCAGATTTGTTTTCAGAGCTTTATTCTCTCTCAATCTTTTACACACCTAAAATAGAGGGGAGCAGTTCCAAATTGTAGGGGAAAATATATTAACCATGTTTCAACTGCAATTTTTGCAAATAAACTTGCAGTAAACTATATGAACTGAACCAGAGTTGGATAAGTTCATAAAAACTTCTTTCTTTCATTTATATATCATATTGATTTGATACACCTTACAAACGGTTTTCAGTATTCTTATATCTCACTACTGTTAATTAAAGTGTTCAACAATATAGAATACTCTGATTTGGAAGATAAGAAAAGATGACCAATGCTCAGCAGCAATTCAAAACACAAGTTTTGCGTAGGAACTGAAGAATTTGAGAACAGTAAGAAAAGCAAAGAAAGTAATCCAGGGTTTTTTGCAGACTGCACTTTATCATCATCATCATCACGGCTTGGCTTCATGAACAAAGATCTGGGAAGGGCTTTTCCCACGCTCACTGCAAGCGATGAGCGCACCCTTCGGGGCTGCGCGGTGGGTTTTTTAGGTGAGGCGCAGCATGTGCGGAACTGGCTCCACCCTTTACACCTGAGGTTCATCTGCCAGGGCCTAGCAAGCTTGGACGGTGACAGCGAAGTCCTCGGGTCGTAGGTTTGGTTAGAGTGTCCTTCTCTTAGATGATGGATGCCTTACAGGGCTAAACGAGCTCCATCTGCCCGGGTTTGGAGTCAGAGTTGCCCTTCTCCTAGGATGGCTGCCCGAAGGCTAGTGAGCCCATCCTGCCCATGGACACACTTTGTCTGACCCTTCAGTTGAGACCTGTCTGGCCTGGGAGACCCCACCGGAGGCACATGCCACCACCAGCACAGCTCTCAACCTCACAAGGGCACGCAAGCTCCTTCCCCACAACAAGGGGGTGCCCGTGAAAGAGTCGCTGCTCTACCTCCGGACATCACAGACCCAGGCACGGGGCAGCCAGGGCATTCCAAGAACAGGAGTCCTGGAGGGGACTGTACCTTATAGCGATACTTAACGTAACATTATTTTTTGCACAAATTAGGATATGATCCACAGTACATTATCTTTCAAGTGCTTTTACAAGAGTTTTCACAACTCTTGATAAGGAATGCTTCCAACAATTCAGTGCCCCTTAAGTCCGGGAGTTATACAGAAGAGTGTAAAGGACATCATATATCTCTGTTTACTCTGTAAATTTGAAATTGACAAAGTTTGAGGGAAAAATGCCCGGTTTATAAGTGCTTATCTATCTAAAATATTAATTTTACACTTTCTTCAGCAACTTTTAGTGTTGGACAACATTAGAGGTAGGCTTACTATGTTCCTTTGGCTACTTCTATTTATAAGACTGGAAGCCAAGTTGTCTAAATGCACTCTGGGATGCATTAAACACAGTATAACCAGATGGTCAGAAGAGGTGATTGTCCTGTTCAGCACTGGTACAACTTCACATTGAGTAGCGTGTGCAATTCTGCGTCCTACAATTTAAGGATGTGAGGAGAGCAACAAAGCTGGTGAAAAGTCTAGAAGACATGTCCTATGGGGAGTGGCTGAGTACTCTGTCCAAGGCTGAGAGACCACTGAACTGGGCTTGTCTAGCTTGGAGAAAGGAGGCTGAGGGGCCTCATTGCTCTCTACAGCTTCATGAGAAGGGGAAATGGAGAGGGAAGTGCTGAACTCTTCTTTCTGGAATCATGGACAGGACTTGTGGGAATGGTTCAAGGCTGTGTCAGGGGAGGTTCAGACTGGACATTAGGAAACATTTATGTACCGAGAGGGTAAAGACTGCTATAGGTCCCTTTCACCTGTTCTATTCTGTTCTGTGTTGGGGTTTTGGGGGTTTGTTTGTTTGTTTGTTTGTTTTAGAAAACCTGCAAGAAGGAGGCCCATGGTATTTTTGTCTTTATCCATCACAGGTACTTTGTGCCAAAGCCAGATCCGCAGTGGAAATAGGAGACAACTCTGCCTCCCGGGGAGAGATCTCTGCACAGCCACTGCAGCACTGAGTTTCTTTGGTGCAAAGAGCCCACCCCCGAGGCACTTTCAGACTGCCTGCTGGCTGTACTCTGCCGCACCAAACTTTGCAAGCCTTGCCAAGCAGGCAGGCTTTCAAGAGGGGATTCTTTCTGCCCAAAAGAAGGCTTCTGATTACTGTGATGGTCTCACAGATTTTTGATCTGGAGGGAAATATCAATGTCTCAGCTTCATTTTCAGGCCTAGGGGTGTGCAGTTCAGCTGTTACCTGATTGCAGAATTTTAACTAAATCACGACATCACCTACCTGATATAGCTAGGACCAAGTATTGTTTAGCATTTACATTGCTGACTAGCAGAAAATGATGGCTGGATCAAGGCTTGTATTGCAGGGTGTTCCTGGGAGAAGTTAGTGTCAAAGATTATGACTGCACTTTCCTGCATCTGGAACATGGAAGAAAGATTGTGTACTAATATGGCCTCACATGCCTCACCATCAATTTCACTCAATCAAAACAGGGTGTCACTGGTTAACCCCACTATTTCATTTACTCCTCTCATATAGGTAGTCTTTTTTCATTATATACTGAGCTAAATAAGGCGTAAGATCTTTGCTGCCATAGAATGTAAAGGGAAGGAAAAGCAGAAAACAGAAGAGAAGAAAAAGTCCCTGAGTGAAAGGCAGCTTGGAGTTTATTTTTTCATTAAATCTTGGTAGCTACTTTAAGAATTAAAATATTACTGGTTTTCAAATTTTACAACTGACTAGCTGGTGAATTTAAAAGCGTTTGGGGAGGGGTGAATAGTTCATTAGCTTGTTCTCTCAATGGTACTTTCAAATGCTTTCCTTATGGTGACCTCTATTTTAAATTTATGGGAATCACTTAAGTGTCAAACAAGCTAAGCGGTGCATTTCGTTAATGAAAAATTAATGGAGAAGACCTTGGGCTAGTTTGCAGTACTTGTTTACAATACATATAATTCATTACAAGAACATCAGTCAAGCAAGGACCTTGCATGGCTGCAGTGATGTTGTAAATGGGACTTTATTCTCTTTTTTTCCAGTTAATGAAAGTATGAGGCAGGGAAAAATACACATAAAAGAGATTTAATGAGTCTTTGGAAAAGTGTTAAAATAGGGTACACAAGTCATAAATTTCAATTACTAACTCTACTCCAACCATGCTTATTAGCATAGGAAAGAGATATCAGTTCATAAAAGGATGAAAGGATTTGTAGCAGACAGGGACCAACTGACTTGCAGAAATTTGGGACTGCGGTCCACTGGTTGGAATAAGGGACTGGGGAGAAAGTCATAATGCTTCTGTTTTGCCTCTGCCACTGAGGTGACACATTCTATGATTCTATTACTTTAATGCAAGTAATTTCTTTTCAGAAATGGTGCTGCTTCTCAAAAACTCACTTTCTTCAAAACTTCCTCAGGGACAGTCTTCAGAGAGACTTTTGCTCTGTCCTTCTATATAATGAACAGAATAGACAGCTGGAAAATCAAAGGCACTCTT
>NW_010408635.1:8912-20740 GCF_000710305.1 Buceros rhinoceros silvestris | reverse complement strand
CTCTTTCCTGCAATGTGTTTGTTATCTCAAACAAAAAGCTGTGCAAAATTGTACAGTTCAAATATATTCTCCAGCATATATCAGGTTATACCTACCCATAGGCTTTGGCTTAGAAATGAAATAAGTCTTTTCTTTAAAACTCTTTGCATAATATAATAGGTAAGGAGTCTTTTAAAGACACTTCCTTCCAAGCACAACATTGCCAAAACACCGTCCTGGATTAAACATATATACTAATAATACAGCAAGCTTTAAGTCTAATAATATGATGATATTTCCTCCCTTGTGCTATATGTATGTTTATCAGACAAGTTATCAGTAGTGCGCTGAACAATGAATCCAAAGTTATGAACAGTATGATATAGGGAATTCAGGCATAAGGATTCATAAACGTGAAGCATCCTGGGGCAGAGAAGAATTTCTAGGAGATCCGGGTGATCCTCTTTCTTCTGCTCCCTGCTTCAAAGGAGCACAAGAAAGTATACAGTTTGGGACAAGCTGTATGATAATGATAAAAATACTTTGTAAAAATGTCCTGGTGTCAAATCCACCTGTCACTGTGCTGGACACAGAACTTCAGTTTTTGAGTGTCGAAAGCTCCTATTGTAGTTAAGACTTGCTGCAAAGTACAAGACTAAGAGTTTAAGAAGCAATGCCTCAGTTTCTCTGCCTGTAAAATGAGAATAATGGTGTTTGTAAAATTGTTGTACCACCTTGTTGTTTATCCTTGGCACTGCTTACATTCAATTGTTGAACTGTCATCTCAATTCTTGTTGCAGAATTATAAATGTCTTCTCTTTTTAGGAGAATGCTCTCCATTACTCTGAGCAGCCGACTGCCTTCAGAGTGATCCTCCAGTCCTGCTGGGGCTCGTTGGCTGCCAGTTTTCCAAGCAGAGCTTTCATATCAGTCTGCACGAAGGAGTAAATGAGGAACCACACTTCCAGCTTTTCTGGCTTTCTATCGGCAATGGATTAATAATGTAAAGTACTCTGCAAGACAAGTTATTTGTTTTTGCTGAGATTAAATGGAATCACTTGGAAAACTATGTGGGTTTATTACTATAATAACTTTCATACAGTGATAACAAATATAAGCACTGTAATACCATCCAGATCAGTCCTTAATGGTCACAAGTGCTCTTTAATGTTCTTAAATCAGTTTTGGAGTACCAGCTCCAAAAGGGTTATTTTGTTTAATAATACTAATAAAAGAAATAAGAAAATATCCAGATGATTATTATATTAATCATAGGGAGAGGAGGAGAGACCGTAATTATACAGTACAGAACTGAGGCAGAACTGAGCTGACATTTGCAAGGTTTTTCCTAGCACAACCCAGTTGACTGAAAAAGCTTTTGAAATAAGCTTTTTCTTCTCTTTCACTAGGCTTCTAAAATTTGTTCAGAATGAACCAATATTTGGAAATGGACCAGCATGAGCTGTGTGTGTTGCAACGCTGCAGTTCCCCTGTATTGTGAACAAATTTATTTAGCTGTGGCTGTACCTTTGAAGGACTGCAGTGCATCCCGTTCAGAAAACTGGGATCAAAATGGTAAAAAATTGCAGTAATTATGAGTTCAGCAAGGCCAATTACAAGGTCCTGCACCTGGATTCAGGGCAATCCCAAACACAAATACAGGCTGGGCGATGACTGGGTTGAGAGCAGCTCTGTGGAGAAAGACTTGGGGGTGTTGGTGCATGAAAAACTGAATATAAGCCAGCAATGTGCACTCACAGCCCAGAAAGCCAATCACATCCTGGGCTTCATCAGGAGAAGTGTGACCGGCAGATTGAGGGAGGTGATTCTTCCCCTTTACTCCACTCTTGTGAGACCCCACCTAGAGTACTGTGCTCAGCTGTGGGCCCCCCAGAGTAAAAAAGACATGGACCTGCTCGAGCAGGTCCAGATGAGGGCCGTGAAAATGATCAGGGTATGGCGCACCTCTCTCATGAGGACAGGCTGAGAGACTTGACATTATTCAGCCTGAAGAAGAGAAAGGTCCAGGAAGACCTTATAGTGGCCTTCCAGTACTTAAAGGGAACCTACAGGGAAGATGGGGAGCGACTCTTACAAGGGAGTATAGTGATAGAACCAGGAGTAGTGGTTTCAAACTGAAAGAAAGCAGACTTAGATTAGGTATTAAGAAGAAATTCCTTATTTTGAGGGTGGTAAGACACTGGAACAGCTTGCCCAGAGAAGTTGTGAATGTCCCATCCCTGGGAATGTTCAAGGCCAGGCTGGATGTGGCTTTGAACAACCTGATCTAGTGGAAAGCGTCCCTGCCCATGTCAGGGAAATTAGAACTACATGAACTTTAATGTCCCTTCCAACCCAAACTATTCTGTGCTTCTATGATCATCATCCTTTTAGAGAAAGTAAATGATTCCCTGATTATTCATAGACTTGACTTAGGACACACAGGACCCTTTAGCTAACAACGAGGCTGCTGGTAAAATAGCTTATATTTTTTTTCTTTTGAAAATCTTTAACAAGAAAATTGAATGTAACTGAACATTTTTCATGAAGAATGTTTTTCACATTTGAGGAGAAAAAAATGAAAATCTACTCCTAGACTATCTACTCCTATGGGTATTTTCTCCTGTAACGCTCTTTTCCTCTTGAAAAGTTGAGATTGTGATACGTTGTGAAAAATCTCCAGACTTAGGGACTTGGAGTATGAAAGCCAGTAAGATTTCATGAGGCATTATAGCAGCATTTTCAATGGATTCTGGGTATTTTTATCTGTGGGGTTTTGGAGGTTTTTTTGGTAACAGTGTGTTTGCTCAGGGTTGGGGTTTTGGTTTGGGTTTTTTTTTGTTTGTTTGTTTGTTTTTGTTTTTAGCTTGTCAACAACGTAAACTTAGAAATTTTGAAATCTTTGATTTACAGATCACCTGTATGAGGACAGCTGGCCTACCTGGTTTGTGTTCAGTACTTTCTGCTGTTGTCAAGCTAATGGATTTAACATCAAGGTGCCCCCTCTCCTGTGTGCGTGAAGGCTTCCAGGCTCCCTGCAGAATGGCTTACTAGTATGATAAAGTTGCCTTTATTCTAAGTCATCTTGCTTGTGCTGAAGACCAGTTCTAATTGCTTGAAAGTGAAAGAACCATGGAAGACTTAAACTTGTCACTTCTGATCCCAAGTGGAAAATGTGTCCTCATGACGATCAAGCCTGTAGTATTAGAGTCCATGGTCTACGTATGTAAATAATCACTCAAAAAGACTTTGTGTTTCCAGTGTCATGAAAGTGGGAAAGGTACTTTCATCAAAGGATTTTACTATCTAGGTGTGATGATAGGACCTGTTCCCATCTAGTTATTTTCCATACAGTGTGTCTTTCTTCAGTGCTTTCATTTTATTCATGAGGCCGTTAGTTTGAATGACTCTTTCATTGAATAATCAAGTTCATAATTATTTATCTAAACTTTAAAATTTCTCTAAACTCAAAAGTTTCTCTATACTTACCATTGTTATTTTTTCCCACTTCCTCCTTTGTTTTTCATATTCAAGTGGGTACCATACTGAGATGTTGAACAGTTCAGACACCAGCTTCTCCAGTTGTCTTCAAGTTTGAGATTTTAGAATAAGAAACTACTAGACTGTATCTTTGAGTATGGTAGTAGAAACTGCTTTGTCAAGCTGTCTCACTATTGTAAGTGAAAAAAACCCTGCAAAAGAAGCAGTCTTTGTAAAGATGCTATGCCTTTGAGAAGACAAAGATAAGGTTCCCACAATGAGAGAATTGTTGAGTTTGACCCATTAGTTCAGTTGTTAAGTTGTAACACACTCAAGTGTCAATGAGTGACAATCAGTGTGGAATTTTCTTCATTTTGATGAAGCCACCAGATGACCAACAGACCTTGTAATAAGAAAGGCTGTTAGTTATGTGGACTGTGAAAAAAAGCTCTAGAGCTTAAAGGCCATTTAGCCATGAGCAATTTTGTTGATATACAAGGAAGCCAGCCCATAAAGCCTAGAAGCTAACATAATCATTATTGAAGAAGATTGGAGTTATAGCTGCGTCTCTTTTTGATATACTAGCTACCTGATACCACTGAGTACTGAAAAGAAACAATACTGTCTAAGTTTTTTAAAACTCTCTGATAGAGATTATTTGAGTGACGTCTGACTGACTAGCTAGTTCACCAAATAGCTTATCTCTTGTCTTTAGGCTCTCTGATTTTTGGCAGAATCTCAAAGTCAATTTAGAGTCGCCTCATTAATCTCTTAAATCACCACATGATGAAGAACAAAATATTTTAAGACATTATTGTCATACACATTGATCGAAGTCAGTTTGGCACCTCTAATATGAAGACATATTAATCTGTTAACCTCTAAAATTTGCATCCTTTGACCGTGATAATTAAAGAAAGTTTCATAGACACTGGAGTTCCCAGTTCAACACCTAAATAAGAAATTGTCATGTGAATGCAGTGTCAAAGTTTAGAAGACCATTGTAAAATGAAAGGAGAAAATATTTTTCAGTCTCTCAGAATCAGGATCTGAGACCCTTATGTAGTAAGGTAAGCTTCTGGTAAAGTCAACAGCATTTTTCACCCACTAAAGGTTTAAGAACCTGGCACAAAAAATCCGGAAAAGATTTCCAGAGTTACTAAAATTGCTTAGAAGTGTGGGGACTAATTCTCTCTTATCTGCCTTCTGGACTTCTGGAAAATATTTGGTGATTTTTTTCACCTAGAATTTTCATTAGCTTCAAGCAATATATGAGAAAAAAATGCAGAGTACACCACCGAGAACTGTAGGTGGTCTTTGGAGATATTTCTTCTTTATTGTTATAGTTTGGAGTGATTTGTGGAATAATATTCTTCTGAAGTGGAGAGCATATATTAAAGAAATGAACAGTTATAAATACTGATATTCTACACAGGATTTATTCTAATGTGGTTCATCCTCGTTAAGCAGGAACCATATGCTATTTAGAGCTTTATGCAGGACTGGAAAACATCTGATGGCTGGCAGATATGCTCTGGGATAATACATGAGAATATGAGACTAGAAGGTACGTTGTGGAAGGAGGGTACTTGCTGCAATTCACTGCTTCTTAGAAGTATTTTTTTTGGGGGGGGGGACGGTGTTTATGGTGCTTCTGCTTTAATACTGTTCTAGAATCTCACTGTTTTCTCTGATTATTAGTATCCGTATGCCAGCCCACACATTTATTCAGATAAGAGAGAGAGAACTGATGGGTCGAGGACAATTTGTGAAAAGTATGAAGGTCAAATTTGATGTTTTCTGCAAATAATTGCTCCATTCTAGTGATTCAGCTGTGCTGGCAAACTTTCATTATAAAGTACATTTAACCAAGGAAGTGACTCTATAGCTATTTTTGTTCTGAGTGTTTCACATATACTCTTCAACATAAAAAAAAAAAAGCACAAAAGGAAATTTTTGTAGCTTTTAGATAACAAAACAATCATTGTTCCTTTTTTTGGCTTCCTCTGGTCTTCTGAAATTAGAAACAAGTCTCACCCTAGTTTAAACATGTTCTGATCAGTTAGGTTTGAGAGGATTAACCTTCACTTATAGAAGGTTTCTCCTTGTGATCTCTCTTTCGTCCTTGTGATTTATTAAGGAATATATGAAATAGCTCAAATTTGATATGGCATTTTTCTCTTGGAATTAGGAGTTATCATGAGTTATTATTTTCTGCCTAGGGGAGAGAATTTCCAAACCTGATTCCAATATATTTTTCTGTATAAAAATAGTAAAACATTTTTTGTACCTCATTGTCCCCTTGCAGGGTGTTTTATCACTCTATTAAAATAAACATTAGAAATGAAAGCAAAAAAAAACCTCTAAAAGTTCATACTCCTTCTAATGATTATTTGTTCAGTTCTGTGTCTTATACAGTATGGTTCACCTGAGTGATAGTGCAAATGTCCTAAGAGCCTGCAGTTACTAAAGCAATCTCACCGTCTCCATTTTACGTTCAAATGTGAGGGACGTGAATGAAAATTTGGTGTAAACAATAGTTCTGTCTTGGCAGCATTACCTTGTGTCAGTGAATGACAAGTCTCTGTGAACTAATCAAAAATACACTATTGCTTGAAAATGTTGAATGCTTTGGCTGCATTCCCTCCCTAAAGGGATACGTTTCAACTTCCCTTTGCCCAGTTCTGGACTTCTTTATATGGTTCATTACATCTGTATGGGTATCTGAATCTGAGTGATTATCGAGAAAAGCTTATGCTGTTGGACAAGGTTCTTCTGCACCCGAATCACCTTTTATTGCTCTGCAGGATTTCCGCAATGCTTCTCCATTAGTTCCAGGTGGTCAATAAGACAAGCCTTTATTTGTAGAAGCATCCAAACTTGGCAGTAGGATACAGACTAGAGGAATTCAGCCACTTTTGCTAATTCTCCTGTAATACATTTTGAGATGCTATAGGCTGTGAGAAGATGTTTAACATTTGCCTTTATTCTAAGGGGAGGTACTGCACTGATAGCTCACCTTTCTCTCCTGTGGATATGTTGTTCCCTGAAGGAAGAGCTATAAGAGAGAAGGTTCCTGGTAACCAGAATACAAAGATGATAAGTATGTTTTGAAGTTTAAAGTCACAGATCAATGACACTTTCACATGGAAGCTTTTGTATCTGTTAGTTTTGCTCATTCATATCTATTGGTTCTACTCATGTTCCCATCTCCAGCAATGCTCGCTGTAACGTATGTTCATCAGGAACTCCATTCATGGTGGTCTCCAAAAGGACTTCCAGTGGAAGAGACTTTCAGCATTAATGAACTAGAAGAAAAATAAAAATAGCAGACTTTTTCATGCTTGGACCAAATTTATTCTATAATTAGCCCATAGAAAGCTCACATATTCTTTTTTTCCTAAAACACGTTGTGTTCACTTTCCATTTCACAAGGGCTAGAAAAGCTTGCGATGACTGTTCAGTCTGACTTGTGGCGTAGTAAAGAACTTGGTTCTGCTTTCTTTTGTTTCTCTGATGTATGTTTTAGATGACGAGTGCTTTGCAGTCAAGTGGATTAGTCTGTTTCTGAGAGAGCTTTTCCTCTAGATAGGAAATCTCAATTTTTTTCCCAGGTGAAGAGTGTATTATCAATATTACTTAGTACAGGATGGCATAAGATTGCACAGCTACAGCAACAAGAAATTGCTCTAGTGGGCAATTTACAATAGGAGAGTATGAGAATGACACCATATCACAAAGCCATGAGTAACATGGAGGAGGTGTGATCAGCTCTAGGCTCTTTCCCATTGGAACAATGGGAATTTTGAGGTGACTCCTGCTAGATAAAACTTAAATTATGGAGTGCATACTTGAGTACATATCATAAGGAAGATAATTTTCTGTTATTGGCAGGAAGCATGGAAAAAATCACCTGAAGATGCGCAACCTCGGAACAGACTTTCAGATAATGTCATTTCATGTAAAAGAATAATAAACATATGAAAAAATTTTGAGAAGGGAGGTGATTTGAGCTAGAATCAGTGATATATTAAACATAGAACTAGATGAGATTCTTACTAGACACATCACGAGAAAATAAAAAAATAGAAAAAGGAATGTGAGAACGAGGAACATAGAAAAGAAAAAATGGAAAGGCCTTTATTTCTGGATTGCCACCGATGTTTTTTTCTATCATATAATGATTGTATTATTCTTCTGTAATGACAGAAGTTTACACTGGAAGAAGCTACACCAATGTCAGCTAGCAAATCTTTCCAACAGAAGATTAGAAATGGGAAGCAAGTTAAAGGAGTAGAGGAAATGACAGTAAGGGTCTTAGAGAATGGAACTAGGAGGCATAGACTGTGAAGGAACTATGTAGTATTTATTGAGTACCTATACTGTTTCACTTGCCAGTTACCAGTTACCCTTTCACATTTTCCTTGATGGCAGAAGCCATGGCATATGTGTTTAATGAAGAAATAAGATATATTTTCCAGTGGCTGGAACAGCAGATTAAGAGTAGGAATTGCTTGGTTCTTCTCCTAGTTTAGCCATTGAATCGCTGTATGTCTTTCTCTCTCTCACTTGCAATCCCATCTGTGCCTTATTTTACCTGTCTGGAAATTGGGGTTGATGATTCTTACCAGGGCGGATGATTCTTCACAGGGTTGTAGTGAACACTGAGGTTTGCTTGGAGATACCCTGCCAGAGAGACCCAAGCAAGTGCAAAATATCATTAAGGATAATTGTCTTCTCTAGCTGATGCCAGTACTGATCTGGAACAGATAAATTTGGGCTTGGTAGTCCTATCAGGAAAATGTAATTGCATCATTTCTACAACAGTATTATCTTCCTGGTGACTTTGAAGAATCCAGACATGTTCACCTGATTCCAACTGCATTGAATGATTTTCTTGCAAGACCCTACGTTAGTAAGAGCTGTTCATTTACACATCGCATTGTCAGTAACTTGCCCAGTCCATCAGCATGTATTTTAAGCTTCCATGTCACAACAATCACATGTGATCCAAAATGAAGAAAAAATTACTTCAAAGATTTTTTTTTTTTTTGAGAAAGATATTTTTCTAATGATTTCTGTGGCTATTGTGATTGCTGTGACTGTTTTTCAACAATTGGTCATTATGAACATTTTTTGTTTGTCCATAGGTACCTGCAGTGATTTCTTCCAGCAGCTGATTTAAACAAAGTAAACAGGTAGTAATGGACTAATTCTGTAACTTTGCTAGTGTGGACCTTTGAGGTTCAACTACTAGCTAGAACTTCCCAAACCTTAATCTTTCCTTCCTTTTGTTTTCTTTCACTGGTACAGAATTTCTATCTATCTCTTGTTAATGTGAGCATACTTTGACTGAATGTGAAATCCCTTCAGTTTTCAAAAGATAGAAGTTCTACAAGACTGAAAAATATTGGTTATGTTGTATGAAAACAAGGCTGAAATATTTATAGTAATTAGTAATGGTTAAAACTATTTAGTTACCCGTATTGGGAGGAGTTATACATCACGTGGTTTAATACCCTTTCAGTTTTGCTTAGCTTTAGGTCTTCTTTTTTCCCCAGCTAATATGATACAATCTAGTTAGTGAAATTCCTGCCTTGCTGAGCTGAAGCTCATTAATGAAGTACCCATTTTATTCATATGGGTAAAGCAAAGTGAAGGGTACTGCAGCAGATTAATATTATAAAAGAATATGCCAGCTAATACGTCCAGTGAAGGGCTTAGAAAAAATGTGAAATGCTGCAAACTTGTAGATTTCCTCTAGAAGCACAAACTGCTTTAACTTGAGCTCACCCTCTGTCAGATGTGTCTTTTACTTTGATTACACCAGAAAATGTTCTGCTGATTATATTTCAGAAGAAATTCCAGCTGATTCGTCCCCTAGCCCTGCCCATTTCAAATCTTACAGTACTAAAAAAAAAAAAAAGTGGTGAGACCTCAGAAGCTCTCTACTGAATAACTTCATTTTCCACCCTTGTCCTCAGTGGGCTCTAGAAGCTTTTCTGGTAAGAGGAGTGGACCTACATACAGGTGAGGAAGTGTTTGGAATGTGGGAAGAGGGTAGTGGAAGCTTTGGAATTGGCTCCGTTCTGAATTAAAATTGTGTGAGTAGTATTGGGGAACTTTGTAGCAGCAAACAGCTGAGATGCTGCAAATAATAAAGCGACTGCCAGAAAATCCAAAAGCAGAAGGAAAAAACCCCCACCTTTTTCAGTCTGATGAGGCTGCATGTCAAATCTTTTCTCCCCACATCAAAGACATAAGTTGTGTTCTTCAATTATTTGATTATGCTGATTTAACCATGGATAACAAGGCTGTCTGTAGATAAAATATTCTTGTTCTGATATGACTTTAGCTGCTCAGAAGAGACTAGCACACGTTAACTCTTGCTTTGCTGTGGGTTGTGCCGTATCACCCGTTACTGAGACATGTTTTCCTCTATCCTTGTCTAGGTATGGGAGACTGTATGTAGTATAACAAAAAAGATAATAGGGAGCCTGGGGAGAAGATTGAATGTAGGAAGAAAAAATAAAGTTAAGATAAACAAAAAATCCTTAAAGAGTCACTTTAATCCTGTATGTTTACTAATTTTCTCAGAATGCAAAAGGAAGCCCTTTTATCCACAGATTGACATCTGTAAAGACTGCAGGAAAACATGCAGGCCTGTGATGGATGCCCATCCTTAAAATTGCTGCACATTTCTCGTTCAGGCTCAACTTTTTGGACTGTTATACAGATTATGGTTTTTATCTACACCTGATTTTTATTTTTTAATATATGTATTTGCATTACATACAATATATGGGCCACAGTTTTATGGCTGGGATTCAATGGTGTACAAGCACCATTGGAATCTTCTCATGTAATCTCGGTTTTGTTCAGATATGGTTACGATGGAGCAACAATGCAAGGGGCTATAATAATTGGTTCAAGAGTGAGTGGCAGGGGGATCATGACTTAGTGAGATACTTACAACAGTTTAGTAAGAGTGAATTCCATCATTTTAGAGCCAAGGCATTGTTTTAGTAAGAAAACTCTTCACAGCAGGAGTTCTGGTCATGTACCTCTGGCTTCTCCAGTGTTTCCCCAGACTGTGCTTTCACCTTATGTTCTTCCCTTCTACTTACTGCAAGATGCCAGAGTATGGAAAGGAGACACAGAGAGAAATGATTACATAAAGAGTTACAAATAATTCAACTACAAAAATGAATAGTCTGAATATACAAGTATCTCATTTCTTCTCATTTGTATTGGTCAAAAAAAAGCAGTAATTGTCCTAGGTTTATGCCAACAGAAAGCTGATGTAACATGCTGATTAACTCTTTTATAACCTGAGGTCACTAAGTATTTTTGTTTTGGTTATCCAGCTCTTGTCAAAATAGCCAAGACTGGACCATTTACGAAAGCTTGGCCTTTCAGCATTTATAGCTTCAGTAAATTTTACACAGATCCACAGGTCTTCCTAGACAAGAAACAGACTTTCTAGACTGTGATAATGCAATTGAGCATGAGAACGTGGGTGTAGATGTGGTGCTTTTCCAACCATTGCCTGTTGGCCATAACCTACAGCGGTCCGTCATAACCAAACGAATGCTGGCTCATTTCTGGGGTCCTTCCCCCAGCATTTCTGGAAGAGATGCTAAGCTCATGACTGTGCCCCAAATTGCATAAAGTATGATGCAATCCAGGCATTGGTTCCTAACATGTCAAAAGTAAAAGCAGCACCCTTCAAAACTGCAAAAACCCTTAGGAAAGGTATTGGCTCAATACAAGATGTGACTTGCTCTCTCATGTTTATTTTCCTCAGTGCTTTTAAAAGGCCTGTAATGGCAATACCCTTGGCACAGAACACAGGCTTAATGACGGCTTGACTTTCTTCAAGGCCTCGTCTTTCCAGTTGGTCATTAATCCCCCACTGCTGCCAAAGGCTTTGGAATGCAGTATGTTTAATTCATGGAGGTTACACAGGCTGCTTCCTGTGAAGTTTTGCAAATGTAAATTCAGGACCAGATTAACTTCTTTACATTTTTGGCCAGAAATCTCCAGCCTTCTTGATATATATGTCCACGGAGAAGAAGTACTCTAACTTTAGAGACTTTCAATACATCTTATTGCAGAAGAGGTAAGAAGGAAGGGAAGGGGAAGGGGAAGGGGAGGGGGAAAGGGAAGGGGAAGGGAAGGTAAAAAAAAAGCTTGCATCTCTTTGGCACCCTGGTTCCCCTTTTATTTGCCTGCACTGAGGTGGGATAGCTGTGTTTTTTGTACCCTTGTCAGGCCTCTACTTTCTCTGTAACTCTGGGTCTGTGTGTCTCTAAGTGGGGCAGGTTCCAGAAATAGTTTGGTTTTCTGCTAATTTGTCTTTTACTCTC